>NC_063202.1:12341470-12353970 GCF_017589495.1 Alosa alosa
CTGTGTGTGTGTGTCTGTGTGTGTGTGTGTGCACGTGTGTGTGTTTGCGTAGCCTCACCTGCTTGTACTTGTAGAGGAGGATGAGGAGCAGAAGAATGAGAAAGGCCACCACTCCAGCGCCACCAGCAAGGTAAGTAGAGAAGCGCTTATCTAAACAAACACACACACACACACACACACGCACACACAACATTTATATATTGCATTCGGATATTTCCATGCCGAACACTACACACACACACACACACATCTGTAGACTGGATACTTCCATGGTGAACGCTACACACACACACAGATACACTCACACACACACACACACACACACTCACACACACACACACACACACACACACACATACACACACACACACACATCATGCTGACCAGGTATTTCCATGGTGAACACTACACTCACACACACACACACACACATACACACACATCAAGCTGACCAGGTACTTCCATGGTGAACACTACACACACACACGTCATGCTGACCAGGTACTTCCATGGTGAACACTACACACACACACACACACACACACGCCATGCTGACCAGGTACTTCCATGGCGAACACTGCTCTGCTCTGGCCCACAGCGTTTGAGGCCACACAGTCGATAGTGATGTGTCGGTCTGCCTGGCCAATCAGCAGCTTGCTCTCCACCAGCACCGCCCCAAACTCCGCCCTCTCCACCTCAACAGACTCCGCCCTGAGCTGGGACAGGCTCTCTGTTCCCGTGATGTTCTCAGCACATCTACGGTAAATAACAACATAAACACCAATGTAAACATCAACATCAACAACAACACCCAGACTAACCCATTATCCCTGTGGTAAACATCAACATCAACAACACCCAGACTAACCCATTAATGAATGTATTAACTGTAAGATTGTGGCAGAATGTGATAATCATGACTCAGCAGAATGTGATAACCATAACATGCGATGCGTGTGTGCATGACTCAGCAGAATGTCATAACCATAACATGCGATGCGTGTGTGCATGACTCCGCAGAATGTGATACCCATAACATGCGATGCGTATGTGGTGACGTACCCGGCGTGGATTCCGGAGCACTGGTACCACAGGATGGTGGGCGCAGGGTATCCCTCCGACACACAGGTCAGCGCGCTCGCATTATCACGCCGCACCGCCACAACCGGATGCTCTGCCAATTACAGGTGGGTGCATTACACACAAACACTCATTAACAAATGACACTCCCTCTCTCTCTCTCTCTCTTCCTCTCTCCCTCCCTCTCTCTCTCTCGATCTCTCTCTCTCTCTCACACACTCACACACACACACACACAGAGAGAGACTTACGGTACATGAGGAGCTTAAAGGAGATGGATGCGTTGGTTTTGGAGCTGAGGGCGGTAAACGTGTACAGGCCCTGTTCCTGATAGTTCACTCGCCTGAGAAGCAGAGAGGCCTCCCACCTGCAGAACACACACATTTACATTAACACATTAACATATACATTAACACATTAACATACATTGTACAACAATTGGGTTCTATGGAACTATTAATTAGTTTCTGATTGGCCGAGAGACGTTCCATGAGTTGGAATATGCCTGGACATTTCAACTCAGACTTTGCACAGCTAATAATAGATCATTCCGCGATACAATGCGAAGATTCTATAAAGCTTTGACACAATGTTCTCATATCCCAGCTCTCCACTATTTTAAGCAATGGGTTACTCCTTAGCAAACCATAACGAAACAGTGCTTCACCACATCTGTGGATTAAGCCACACAGTCAACTCAATGTAAGTAAGATAAACAAGGATGCTAATTGTTCTCAGCATTGCCAGCATTGTGTATAATATGATATGATGTCACTTGGAGGAGACTTGTAGATAACTAACGTTAGCATAGTTAGCTAACCGCTGCTAACGTGCTAGCATCGTCACGTCAGAAAAGCATATGGGGCTGTGCACAGTAGTGTAACATTTATTCACCTAATAAATTAATAAAGTTGAGTGGTTCTGCAATGTAGGCTATGTTTCCGTTTTTTCCAGTACCATGTCCCTTACATAACATGACCCAGCGTCCTTGTAAACATGCATGCAACAAAGCTAGATATGAATGTGATTTCAGCCCGACTTTCAACATTTCTCGTGGGATTGGTCATGGATATTCCCACGGCTGTTGTTGCCTGCGCCACTCGGCCTCAACACCCGTGGGAATATCCATGACCAATCCCACTCTCACTCGTGCTATATTGCTTAAGTATACATGAACATATACATTAACATATACATTAACACATTACCATATTCATGAACATATACATTAACATATACATGAACATATACATTTATTCAGTTATCAGACTCCCACCTGTAGAACACACACATTTACATTAACATGTATTCAGTTAGCAAATGTTTTTATCCAAAGCGACTTACAAACTGAGAATAACAATCCATTCCACAATAAATACTACCTAATAAACACTGCAATAAATACTACCTAAAAACACCACAAGACTACCAGAGGTTGAGCCAGTGGAGTTCAATCAACAGGGGGTGGGGGGCAAACATTGTAACAACAATAAAACAAAAAAAAAAAAAACTACAAAAAAAACTGTGTGTAATGGTAGAATGGGCCTGTCCTGTTTGTGTCGGCCAGTAACTTTGTATTAGGCAGTCTTTAGAAGTTACATTTAAAATCCTTTATTATAGTGGATGTGCTGTTGTATAAAATTATCACTATGGTTTGTAGACATCATGATGAGAGAACGAGTTTGAAACTGTAAAGCATGTATTCATATAACCTCAATCATAATCAAGTAATACACTGAAGTTATTCCTAGCTAACATACTTTTATAACATTTTAAATAACAAGTTTAACTATTACTAATAACATAACGAAGCCAGGGGGTCTCAAACACCCGGCCCGCGACGTATGACAAAATAATAATGTAATCCGGCCCTTGAGGCTATTAATGGCGACAAACAACGACACTGATTAAAATAGACGATAGATCCAGGTACGGTGACAAATCTCATTTGTAGGCCTACTCTGCTCCACTATGTGCAAGACATCCAGAGCTTGATTCAAACCCAAAATCGCTGCGCAAAGTTTTCAGGAAATACTTTACACGCGAGAAACACAAAGACGAGCATTTGTAATGACGCGGAAGCGATGCAGGCCATAGTGTTGCAGAAATTGAAGCAGAAATTAAGCAGAAATAGGCCTACACCAAATGTTGAAAAACGTTCACGTCTGATGAAGTCTTAGGTAAGCTATGTTATTCACCTATTCTAATTCTGAAGGAGAATATCCTTTTGGAGATAATGATCGATCGTCTATGACAGTGATAGTCACGGTGCGTCTGTGAATAGAGGTGCGTGAATAAACTTTGTCCACTAAGCATACCATGCTTGTTTCGACCCTCTGCCCAACATAGCTTGGAGGTTGCATTGGTAATCGTGATGATAGTGTCCGTAATTGATGTGGTACAGACAGCAGGGCTAGTAGAAATAGGGCTCTAAAGAACTACAAAGTCACCCGCAATATGATGCGAACTTCTGGGTACTGCAGATTACCCGCGATAGGAACTGTTTGACCAGAATACTTTATTGTAGGCCTATATTGTAGTAATCTATTACTAAACCACAACATCTTAGGTGTTGGTATACATCTTAGGTGTTTTCCTGTTAATTTGTTATGTGGGTAATATGAAAAAAGGAAAGTAAACCTGCTTAAATATGTTCATCCAGTATTTACTGAAAGGTGCATAATTTGAGGTTCTTGCCATCCAGTGACAAATTAGATGGGTAAATGTACCCCCTTCATAAACTTTTGTTTTACTCAAAGATTTTTACATTTACAGTAGGACTTTATCTCTGACCACTTTCAAGCCATGGCCTTTTGAAATTTTGATATAAAAATCCAATGGTGTTGCTTTCTTAACCCTGATGCCTAGTTTGCCAGGTTTAAAAAAGTTATGAGAGGAAATATTTTTATTTGGTGTGAAACACACACACATATCTGTTTTTATGTTTTTCATTTATTTTATAATTTGTATTAATATTTATTTTATCATTATTTTATTTATAAGCTAAGGTTGCTAGCACAGGTGTCTAAAACTAGATAAAAACACTTGCACTTTCTGTTTGCAGTTTTGTGTGGTATTTGAAAAAAAGAACATTGCCTTTTCAGAAATAGCCGGCCCTCCAATCAGATGACGTTGGCAGAATTGGCCCCCAGCTCATTTGAGTTTGAGACCCCTGTACCAGAATGTGCACTCTGTATTCCGATGTCTCTGTTTGCTGCCCTGTGTCTCATTTTGTTGCACTGTCTCATGCTGCCTTAGCCTAGGCCTTTTGAAGAAACCAAAGTCGGCCTTGAAGCTGCAAAATAACGCGTACACAGGGCTTTGAATAGCTTAAAAGATGTTTGTCTCATCTCTCCCCATTAATAGGTGAACCATAGTCATACAATTTGTTCCGTTTGAGAAAGTTTTTTAGTCTCTTTGTGTTCCTCCCCATATACTGAGCCTTAAAGGAGCCACACCATTTTTATACCATACCAATTGGATAGAATTTTGAAAAGAAAGGTTTTTTAGAAAAATCAAAAGTTAAAGAAAATTTGAAACAAAGTTGAGCCTAACATCTGACAGTAAATGTGCAAAGAGCAATGGATGGTTAGAATATGGATGAATAGCCTATTAGAAAAAGCTTATTTGTGTGTTTAATTGTGTCTTGAATAAAGCTACTGCTGTGCTTGAATACCAGCTGTTTGTAGCTGTAAGTTAGTTCACTAATTGACACAAATCTAATTATATCCCTGATCATTGCAAAAGAAATGTAAGATTAAAGGGCTTTTGTGAGACGGGACGCCTCTGCTATAATAGCTCTCAACTAATAATGGGTCGAGTGAGAGCTGTAGTTCAGAACCTAAAAAGATATAATCGCGATGAATTCTCCACGGCATAGTGTCGGATTTGAGGATTGTCGCTTGATAGAATCTTAATCGCGGACTAACGTTTCAGTGACATAAGGGTCGCATGAGAGAAGTCTCGCTGAGTACTGCGGTGAGCTGCTCATAGGCATTGATGTTGTCATGGGATAGCTGCCAGCAGGTAAAAATTGCCCCAAGTCGCTCAGTAAATTTTATGTTTCACATGAGGACAGGCTGCAATAGTAACTGCTATCCACTCGAGGCGCGCACGGGTGGAGAGGCTGGATATGGCACACCTCATAGTAAGTCAAAGGATAAGAGGGTATTTGTGTTGGTAATGAAGGGCATTGGTGCAGGGAATAATTGGTGAAATAAAGGTGAATCAGATGTGGTATTACTGCACCTTACTGTAATTGCTATTACTAATTTCAGTCATTTGAAATTAGAAAAATGTATGCTACAATTACTAGTGTTGCTGAGCATATGTTGTTATGAGTTATTGTTGAGTTTAGTTTGTATTTTTGTTGGTTATTTTTTGTTGGTTATGTTTGAAACAAAGTAATAGCCTGCCTGGTGTGTTGTGGTACTGTCATTGGTTAGTGCAGAGTAAAATCAAAAGAAAAAGCAATTGATGGAAAAGAGAACATTTTGGCAGGAGAGATAACTTAGAAACGTGAGTGATATAAAACATGTTTGGAAAAGGTTGATATAATATCTCATACTAACCAATGTGTGTTGGGACAATTTACTCAAAAGTGCATGCAAACCAAGGGCAAGTGAATGTTTCTGTGTGTCTGAGTGAGTGAGTTTATCTAACTTGATTGCTATTGAGAGGTCTCCGCCACTGAGCCCTGACTCCTCCTCAAGGAAACCGGGAAAGACTGTGCACAGCAAATGTTAAACCCAGTGCCTTGGACAGAATTTGTGCTGTGTCCAAATGTATAAGTGGGTGTACCTGGGTTGAGGTGGAAGCATGACTCGTGCAGATGGACACTGAATTGAGAAAATGGAATTGAAGCTTTTGACCAATTATTGTGTTTGGTCACCAGTTTCAGTTAACTTGTTAGAAAGGAAAGGATAGTATAACAGAAAAGAACAGAAAAATGAATATTGCATTCTAGAAAAAATTATAGTCTCAGTTGTTCCGGTCAATATTGAGATCACAATCGTTTGCCACAATTATGCCACCTTCTGAACTTAAAGTGAGTTTAATTGAAATGTTGAATACAATGTTGAATACAATTTAACTGAAGAACTAAGATTATATAAAATTAAAAAAATTATTTCAAAAGTTATCCTTAAAATAGTTACCACAGTAAAAGAGTTGTGCTGAATTGAGAAATCTTAAATGAAAAAAAAAAAAAACAGAAAGAAAGGAAATTTCGAAAAATAACTGTCATACTTTGATTATGTTGTTATTGGGATACAAATCTAAATTGAAATAACAAATTGTCTAATTGCACAGTGTAGTGTCTGTTCTGAGATACCATCATAATTTGGTGAATGATATGAAAACCAGGGTATTCTTTGAAACAAATGGGGTTAATGTTTTAGATAAGGCAGGGTACAGATGCAGGGAAAGATTAGAAACTAACCACTGACTAAACACAGTTTTGAGTCTGTCTACAGGCTGTGTGCCCTCTGAATCCGAGACCCAGGCCCTGATTACAGCCAACCGACATGTCACCCACACCAACGTCTACCCATGTGATACCATTGCTAAGACTGGTTCAGAAACGATTAGCCACTGCTGCCAGACACAAGGGGGAGGAGCCATAAGTCCCAACTCGACAAAAAGATTGGACCACAGCAATAGGGAGGAGCATTTGCATTCTCCTGATACTGCTCACTGACTCCTTTTCAACCAAGCCTCGTTTTGGAAAAAGGAGTGAAAGAACACAAAAGAACAAACAGCCTCTGCAAGTGAAATAAGAGACTACCATAAATACACCAACTATGGCTGGAACTGTCTTTATGGCATTCTAAAAAATATATATAGGAATGAGCATGGTGTGGGAACTCGTCAATCTCCAGAGTAGGGCTGGGCGATAAAACGATAGCGATATGTATCGCAATAAACATGTAATCGATATCAATAAAAAATATGTTCGATAGAACATTTGATAATTAAAAGCAACACACACCTCCCGCCTTACGTTGTCCATAAATAAATAGGCTAAATATATCTTGCATTGTAGCTAGTATGTGCAACTCTACCAGAGTAGGTGATAGAAGTAGGCCTACCTCAACACAGACTCTCAATGAGTCCTTGCCCTGTGCACTCTCTCTCTCTCTCTCTCTCCCTCACAACAGGCGCATCCCTCCTCAGCATGTCCAAACATTCACAATCGTGCAAGATGACTGACTAAATTGCTATTAAATCCGGTTAGCATCATTAGCACGCTGCACAAATTTGTTCAAAACTGTTGCATTCAAATTGACTGCTAAGTTCTAATCATCTCAATCCAGATGCAAATGGAAAAGTATTTTCCAAGACTCAAACGGGCCTATCCCAAGGAGAAAAAGTATTCATTTGAAACTTAAACACACGTGGGGAAACTGAACAGTCTAACCAGACTATGATAAACTAGCAAATTAAGCTACTTTACAATATTTCCAGGCTTCAACCAGTGCTGCTTTTCATTCAGACGTGTTTTTCATGATTGTGTTGACATTTCTTTTCCCTTTTTGCTTTGATTTATAACGAGGAAGGTTAAGTTTAAAATAAAAGTGTTTAAATTGAACTTTTTTTTTCTTCTGGTCCTTATCTGAAATATATTTTTAAAAAAAAATCAATAATTATCGATATCGACTGATATGAAACACTTATACCGTGATACAGTTTTCAGCCATATCGCCCAGCCCTACTCCAGAGTGGCTGTCAGGACTGGATCGGATCAGAGGTACACTTCAGTTGGACGTCCACCAATATTCAAGTCACAACTAAAAGAGGACACACATGTACTAACCCCCACCACACCTTAAGAAGGGACAGAACGATTGAAAGCATGTTCTTCAAGGATACTGAGGATTGAAATGTAAGCCAGGAGTCTTTAAGGATGCCCTGGCTCAAAATTCAAATCATTTTTAATCCATGATTCTGGTTGCCAGGCCAGTCCAGAATCAGTCTAAATTTGCATTCATGGCTTTAGGATGCCATGAATATGAATCCATAGCCAGTAATCCCCAAAAAAGGGTTCAATATGATGTATCATTGAAAAAGATGCTCTACTAGGGCTTAGACCATGTTTACACGAGCATGTGTATTTTTATAAACGAAGACATTTCCCTATGTTTGAGCCTTTCATTTAGACGCAAACGGAGAATTCGCCCTGTAAAACGGTTATCCAAAAAATCTCCGGCCAAAGTGATTTTTTTGGAAAACTTCGCTTATGCGCTTGGTTGTAAACTGTGGTAAACAGAGTTTTGGGCAGCCAACGTCACAGTATGCGACAGAAGTACACCAAATGTGCGACCAATGTTTACATTTACATGTTCTCACGTGCGACTTTTCAGGGTTCTGATTGGTTAATGTGAGCTTGAGCTTATCGTTAGACTGCCACTGTGGTTTGGCGTGCTCATGACAGCATGTATGTACACGGGTTTGTGTAAACACATAAAAAAACGGTCTCGTGTAAATGCAGTTTTATTTGCAAACGTAGATGGCCAGATATTCGTTTAGGAAAATACCCTGCTTCGTGTAAACGTAGTCTTAGAATAATACACATGGTCAACACACATTGATGATTAGGGAAACTGAAAGGGCAAGTAGAGGCCAGAACAATTAAGTATTCTTTAATATTGATCTCATAACTGATTAAGGAGTTATGGTATTAAGAGCAGTAGGTAATAATGGACACTTTGTTGTGCTTCCCAAATCTCATAAAGAGTGAGAGTATGGCTTATGACAATCTATATAGGAAAAACTACAAACAATAATAGTGTAACAGTTGCCTTATAAAAACAAAACTTTCATTATTTTTAACTATGATATGATAAATGTCATATGCTGAATGAACAGACAAAGAAAATTTTAACAGAATAAATTTAATAAGCATAAAAACACTGTAGAGCGCTATGAGACATGTGTAATGTTGTTGTCAGTGTTGCAGTATGGAGTGCTGGACCGAGGGGCAGGGCAAGTCGAGAATGAGGCACACTTAAACTTGAGAACAGGAATCTTTAATGCGACTGCACACTACAACCACGAAACAACATCAATGACCGACAGGGGACTGAGGGGAGACAGAGGGTTTAAATACACAGGGGTTAAACAAGGCTAACAAGGCACAAGTAGACAAGAAACAAGAGACAGGTGAACACAGGGCTGGAAATCATAATTAAACTAGCAGACTAATAATGAGGAACAGGTGAGGGGCAGAGACACAGGGAACTGAGACATGGCAAGACAAACAAAGGAGCACATGGCTGTCAGGAACTAAAACACAGGGACAGGAAGTAAACACAGGAGCACATGGCACAGGAGGTAAACAAAGGAGGGACAGGGAACACAGGATTGTTACAGTTGTGGCGCTCTATAAGTGAAATTAAATTGAAATTGAAATTAAAAGTAACAGAATAAACAAAAAAATCGAAATAAATCTAAAATCATAAATAATCGCTATATAATAATCAAAAAACATAAACTATTTACAAAATGATAACTCTGTGAAATAATTAATTAGTTAAAAGGAAGGTGGAAATGCGTGAAAAGTTGGTAGGATGATTGTGATCGCTTAGTATTGATTGACGGTCGACATGAGAAATAAGGATGTGGGTAGTAGGGAGTGAATACCCAAAGCAACAATATTTCAGAATAACTAATAGCATAAAACCTTGCCATCCTACTGGAACTGTTGGACGCAACAGGGTGGGGCAGATTAGCTGTTACTGATTCAGAATGAGGCTTGAGTGAGTGACAGGTGAGTGAAAAATGTAAGAGTGAGTGTGCATGCAATGTGTGAATGGAGCGACGTACCTGGGGTCTTAATCAGACTGACAACCAGGAGAATACGAGACCTATCCTATGAATAACAGTATGTAGACATTGATTGCTACGAAATATTACTATTATTAACCATTACTAACTACTAACTAACTACTATTACTAGCTATTAATCTAAATATTAATCTAAATATTAATCTAAGTTTGACATTTAATCTAACTAACTTTGGTTAAATTGTTTTACAGATTTGATAACAACTGACTTAAAGAAGGACTTATGGGCTAAATCTAACTGATTGTATGAATTTCTTCATCTGAAAATCTTCCAAGTTCCCAAATGGTTTAGGATTTGTGTGGCTGTATGGGTTGTGTGCTGTTTCTTTTTGTTCTATTCTGCTGTCTCTATAAATCTGACCAGGAGCGCTACATTGCTTGAGCGAGGTGTGAGGATTTGAGAGTCTAGGGGAGTCCACCTGTAACTGTTGCTTTTAGCTCAATGCGGCTACAGTAATCTACTCCAGTGGCGATGTCACACAATGTCCACAGCTAGATGACTTCAAACTACGACCAGAACCCTGCAACCAGATGATCTCAACTCAAAACCTCTACACCCAAATGACACCAGTTCCAGGTTCCAGTTTGGGGCATGGACTTCACTTCCATCTCCAGTCCATGCCCCAAGCCCATTCCCTATTCCTAGCCCATTCCCTACTCCAAACCCATTAACATACCCAAGCCCATTCCATTCCATACCATACTCCTAGCCTAGCCTGGGTGTTCCCATGCTGCCTTGCGCGCGATTTGATTCACGCTGCTAAGGCAGCCTGCCATGGAGCAAATTTTTAGATAGGGAACCAATCACAGAACAGGGGGAAAGCAAGACGATGATGAGCTATGCACAGACGCATTTGATAGACATCCGTGGCACCCAATAAACGGATCTGGGCATTTTTTCAAATCCTGAACCCATTCCCAGACCACGTCTCATTGAGAAGTGGTGGCGCTAGCCAGGCTACTCCTAGCCCATTCCCTACTACAAACCCATTACCACCCCCAAGGCCATTCCTTGCTTCAAGCCCATTACTATCCCCAAGTCCATACCCTACTCCAAGTTTAAAACCTATTCCAGATCCAGCCCCAGTCCTACAACAAGATTGTGCTGGACTGGAATATGCGATAGCATGAAAGGCCAATAGGGAATTCTGAATTAAAGACAAAGCAACGCGATTGACATGAGACCACAATCACCTACATCCAATAAATGGCTCAGATGAGGAAGATTCATACACCGCATTGTACACATCTAGGGACGGTAACACCAGTTTCTGATCTTCTACTCTAAGATAAAACCATCAAGGAAGAAACAAAGAGCATAATACCAAAGAAAGAAAAATACCCTTATAGAAGTAACAAAGATCCCATTCATGACTACATCAATGCCTGTAGCATAAATTCCAAAAGAACCATGAAATGAACACAAGATACCAGCAACAAGATCAGTAGGACAACTCAACGACCAACTATGCAATGTGACTTTGCAGCTTATACATTTAACCGTGCTGGTGAAGACCATCAACAAAAGGCTTTTTACCTTTAACAAGCAAATAATCATGAGTGTGATACTACATTAAGTAGTCAGTATGTTGTTTTTAATCACCTATTGTACATATTTTTTAAACTATCCATAACTCTTTTGTGTTAAACGAAAAGATACAATCAGTGTGTATGAAAAGTGTGTGTACTAGTACTGCATTATCTTGTGGGTGTATAACATCAAAACCATATGTTGTGTGTATCATCCAGCTACACTGGCTACCTATGGCGGCCCGCATCAAATTCAAGGCTCTAACGCTTGCCTACAAAGTAGTCTCCGGTTCTGCTCCCACCTACTTGAATGCCCTCATACAAACATACGCTACCTCCAGACCGCTGCGCTCCTCAGACGAACGATGCCTAGCTCTACCACCGGTATGCTCAAGCCAATCCAAACTTTTCTCATCTGTTGTTCCTCCTTGTTGGAACACACTGCCAGTTCCTACAAGAGCAGGGACATCCTTCTCCATTTTCAAAAAACTCCTGAAGACCCAGCTCTTTAGAGAACATCTCCTCTCATAGCAACACTTACAACAAGTCTTACTGATCCTAGCACTCACCAGCCGTCTTAAACTGACAAGTAACTGTTAAAAAGAGCACTCACTGATGCACTTATTCTTACTGTACTCTAATGTTTTGTTTGTCCTAAAATTGTTGAGAATTGCTCTAAAACTGTTTACCATGTTGTTAGTCGCTTTGGCTAAAAATGTGTCAGCCAAATGTAATGTAATGTAATGTAATGTAAGGTAATGTAATGTGTATACCATGATGGCTTAGTCAAAAGCGAAAATACGACACGGAAATGCATGTTCACTGACATGTTAATGGTGATATTCCTTCTTACCTCTACCCATTTTGATACTCTTATAGTGTACAAAGTCGGAGACAGTATAGCCAGTATAAGAAATAAAAATGAGAAAGGAAGGATAATTTTTAGTTTGTGAGACTATGCAAGTCTCAAAGGAGGGAATGTTGTATAAAATTATCACTATGGTTTGTAGACATCATGATGAGAGAACGAGTTTGAAACTGTAAAG
>NC_063202.1:12356470-12368970 GCF_017589495.1 Alosa alosa
ATATATATATATATATATATATATATATATATATATAATTGAATCATTTTGGCCAACGATCGCCCAAAGGAAGGACAATCAGAGGCCCATTGGTTACATTTCCATATTGACACTCGACTGATCCAATAACAGCTCACGTCAGGCCCCACCCCTCGCATTTTGGCGCAGAGCCAGGATTCTGTGAGCAGTTGTTCTTACGTGTGAGCAGTTGTGTATCCAGGTGACGTTGTAGTAGAAGTTGGGGTTGTGGGTGGTGCAGCTGATCTTAAGCTCCTCCCCCACGATGCGCACATACTCCGTCTGCTTCAGGAACACGTAGGGTGGAGCCTGTAACCCTGGAAACCACATGGAGGGCATTGAATAAGTAACACACACACACACACACACAGGTAGTAAGTTAGCTGACAGAGTTTGATGTTTTATAACGGCATTACATGGTGCAGTGCATACAGTGTATGGTACAGAAACATACACTTTTCACTTACTCTCTCTCTTTCTCTCACACACACACACTCACACACACACACACTCACACACACAGCGCGTGTCCTTACTCTGGATGACGTTGAGGCTGAATATTCTGGAGAAGATCTCCTGATGGCCTCTGGCGTGGGCAGCACAGACGTAGTCGCCTGTGTGGCCGTGACGCAGCTGGATGAGCGTGACCCCTCTGTGGGGGTCGGAGGTGAAGTTGAGGTCGGGGGGCGGGGCCGAGCCATTAGCCAATCGCAGCGTGACGGGGGCCAGGGCGGGGTCAGTGATGAGGCATGGCAGAACGCAGGAACCGCCCTCCTTACGCACAAGACGCAGAGCGCCGCTGGACACCACGAACGCCACCGCAGGGTCTGATGGAGAGACAGACAGCTTCAGTGTGTGTGTGTGTGTGTGTGTGTGTGCGTGTGTTCCAGTGTACACCACAAACACCACCATGGTCTGAAACAGTGTGTGTGTGTGTGTGTGTATGTGTGTGTTGTGTTTGTCAGTGTGTGTGTGTGTGTGTGTGTGTGTATTTGTTTGTTTGTGTGTGTGTGTGTGTACGTGTGTGTGTTTATGAACTCCACACACACTCACCTCTCACATACACATGGACGGTGGAGTAGAGGTGTGTGAGACTGGCGTTGGTGTACACACACTTGTACGTTCCTGTGTGTTCTGCCTCGGCTCGCGCCACACGGAATGTCTTAGTTCTACCGTTGCCCTTGCTGATGTGCTTCTTGTGTTTGGCCAGTCGGGGTTGCCAGGCGACCGGAGCATCACCGTGGCACTGCAGCTCCAGAGGGGAGCCGAGGTTCAGGACGATGTCCGACTCATTGATCACGACTGACTTCTGCTGGATTACAGGAGGCCTAATGTCTATACACACACACACATACACACACAAGCACACACACATAAAGATATGCACACAAAAACAGGAAACAAATGACAATAACACTTTATTTTAGACAACCATTAAGCCATTAATACATAATTATCACCCGGAGAGAAGAAATACTCTTTTCTGATTGGCTGGTGGGGTGGCTATTAATTCTGAATAACAGGACACCTATGAAGTAGATCTGGTAAAAAAAGTTTCATCACTGTTCCATATCAATGCTTATGAATGGTAACTATAACAACCATAGTAGGACGACGGTTGAGCCTGAAAGTAGGCTTCGCAACAACAGTAAACAAGCTAACTGTCCGTGCGATCGCTGTTATTGGGCCAAAGAAAGTTGTACAAGTCGGCTTCTTTTTAAACGGAACCGCTTGTTTCCTTTGTGTGCTATAAAGGCATGACTATTGCCTATAGGGGTAACCGGGTGATAAGCGGGATAACGGCCTTCAAGGTGTCCTGTTATACAGAATTAATGGACTTGGGCGGAGGCAATTTTCAACTTTCTTTGCCTCTCTCGCCCTCGTCCATTAATTTCGTATAACAGGACACCTCGGCGGCCGTTATCCCTTACATAATGTACAGTACCCTCCAGAATTATTGGCACCTCTGCTAAAGTTGACTAAAAACCTGTATAAAAAATAATCTGTTGGTGATTTATTATAATCTCACAATGAAAAAATTAGGAAAAATCCAACCTTGAAGGGAAGAAAATTTATTTTGAGAAAAAGGAAAATCATGAAATAACAATTTTTAACTAAAACACGTTGCTCACAATTATTGGCACCCCTGTAAAATCTTATAAACAAAACCTAACAGAAGCATTTTCCTATCTAAGGTTTCTGTGAACTTTCAGAAGTAGTTCATGACTTTTACTATGGTCTAAAAATAAAGTCACAAAGAGTCTAAATCCTCTAGTCATTTTTCAACATCGGAAAGACAAGGGAATACACTAAATTTAAATAAAAAGAAAGTGTGTTGACATTTGTAAGTCAGAGAATGTCTATGACAACTAGGTACTTGGAAAAATGCCTATATTTACAGTTAAAACAATTATTAAAAATGTCTGCCCCTTTAATTTGAAAATAACATTTTGTTTGATTAATAAACCTCACATGTTTCAGTAGCCATAAGTGTGTAGATTTGAAACAAATCTGGTTTGGTTCTTAACGGGACCTTTTACTGCCTAAAATATACTATTTTTTTTTACCGCGCTCGTAGTTTGGTGCTGGGCTGGTGGGTGACCTATTTCTGCCCACTCACTCGGCACATCAACGGTTAGATCGAGAATTCTCGTCGCAAAATCAAATCAAACACAAACAGCTTAGATACCCTTATGGTGTGCGTGTCTTTAGGAATCCGCCATCTTGGTTTGTATAGAAATGAATATCAAGTAGACGAAAATAGGACAGAGGGCAGAAGAGTGTGTGTGTGTGTGTATTTGTTTGTTTCTGAGAAAAGCCTTGCTGTGTTTCTACTCCGCAGTAATACCATGTTTGGAGTTTTTTTCTGGTGATAGTGGAACAAATAATGAAAGAAACACACACACACACACACACACACACACACACACACACATAAAAATGACTCTCAGCAGAGTTTCATATTCTTGTTTTTTTTCTTTATGGAGAAGTGAGAATGACTGGTCAGCAACTTTGCTGACATGGCCACAGGTTACACACACACACACACACACACTGCTGCCATGACCACAGGTTAGACACTGTGGCCTAAAACACATTCAAGGCCTTACTTGTGAAACCCTCTTTGAGGTCTTCACCTCTATAAAGAACAGAACTGAAAGGGAATTATACACCGAATGCAATAAACACACATTATGTAAATGAACATTTGAAAACAATAAACACACATTATGTAAATTAACATTTGAAAACAATAAAAGCTTATTAAGGTAAAATTAGATGAAGCCTTTGTCCAATTCATGAGAGGACAAAGAGAATATTAGCCAGCCATAGTATATTTAATGTTATAGCTGGGAGATGGTGGAACTAACTAGTATTAGCCAGCCATAGTGTGCTTAATGTTATAGCTAACTAGTATTAGCCAGCCATTGTGTGTTTAATGTTATAGCTAACTAGTAGTAGCCAGCCATAGTGTGTTTAATGTATTAGCCAGCCATAGTGTGCTTAATGTTATATAGCTAACTAGTATTAGCCAGCCATAGTGTGCTTAATGTTATAGCTAACTAGTATTACCCAGCCATAGTGTGCTTAATGTTATAGCTGGGAAGTAGTCAAACCAGCCAGTATCCTATTACCAAGTCATAATATTATAGCTAAACAATGCAAACAAACTCACTAAGCTTATAAACAAACTGAACCTTCCTGTACAAATGTAAAACTACAAAGATTATGAACAAAAGATGAGAGACCTCTGAACACTAGCTAGTTTACAGGTAAACACACCTGAACTCCACACTAGCTAGTTTACAGGTAAACACACCTGAACCTCACACTAGCTAGTTTACAGTCTAACACACCTGAACACTAGTTAGTTTACAATCCAACACACCTGAACTCCACACTAGCTAGTTTACAGTCTAACACCTGAACATTAGCTAGTTTACAGTCCAACACGCTAGCTAGCTTTTAGCACCTTATTTCTGAACCTGCCCCAACAGCTCAGTGTTGCTTAATCCAGTATCAAGATACATTGCAGGCTAGCTGACTTTTAGCATTGCCTCTTAGTGTTCTGTTGAAGGTTTTTGGGGCTAAATTTGTTTCTGCCCCGGGGTCAGATGTCGGCCTGCCCGCTTACACACATCGCTCACACACACAGCTCAGAGATTCCAGGGACCAAAGTCAAAGCTTGTGTCATTCTGAGTGTACTACATAATTTATGAGTACAGTATATGAGTGTGAGTGTGTACGAAAGAGTGTGTGTGTGTGCCTGTAAATGTCTGTGTGTCTGTGTGTACCTTTCAGTGTGGATGTGTGTGTGTGGCTGTGTGTGTCTGAGGTGCTCTGAAATCTTACCTTGTGTAAAGCATGGCACAACGGCCATCATCAGTAGCAGGTAAAGCATCCCGTCCTTTTTGCGTGCGTGTGTGTGTGTGTGTGTGTCTGTCTGTCTGAGGGTCGATTTTTATCAGAAGGATGGCAGAAGTGTGTGTTGTCAGGTCTCATAGAAGAGTGAGAAGAGTGATTCTTCCTTCAGTTCATGAAGGACGCACACACATCTCAGCACACACATACACACACACACACACACACACTTCTCTTTTCCACAGCAGCAGGAACTCCACACTGATGACTCAGACCTGGAGACAAGAAGACAGACAGACGTGAGGAGATGCACAACCACGCAAACACACACACACACGCACGCACGCACACACACACACATATGAGTATATATACATATAGTATATATAAACTTATGAGTTGTGCTCATAAGTTTACACACCCTGTACACAACCATCCTAAAATTCACACCCATGCTAAAGTACACACCCATGCTAAAGTACACACACATGCTAAAGTACACACCAATGCTAAAGTACACTACACACCCATGCTAAAGTACACACCCATGCTAAAGTTTATTAAAAAGAGGAATAAAAAAATGCCTTAATTCAAAAAATGAAGACAAAATACAACCTTTAAGGAATTAAAAAATCTCCATATCATCACATACCATGCCTAACATGGTTCAAGGTTCAAGGTTCTTTATTTGCCATTTGTGCACAAACTAGCAGTTCAGACACATTGAAATTTTTGTGCGGTGCTCTCAGAGTCAACACTATGGGGTAAAAACACTATATTAAAAAGATCAATACATTCATAAATATAGGCTTATAGAAAAAACATTTACACAAATAAATACAAGTACTAATTAAGACACATAATCCTGTTAAACAGATGTTACATATTGCACATGTCAGTTTGAGTGAGGTAGTGTGAGTTATTTTAACATATTCAATAGTTTTGTTTCGCCATCAGTCTGACTGTGGCAGGGAAGAAGCTATTGAAAAAACGTGTTCTATGGGTGATGATGCTGTCTGCTCTGCTGTGTCTCAGGTTGTATGTGCAGTGTTCAGTGTCTGAACAGAGTGAGCTGGGTGGAGTGAGTCTCTGATGATTCTCTCTGCTCTTTTCTGACAGCGCTGCACAAACATAGAGTCCATGGAGGGAAGTGTTGTTCCAATGATCCTCTCTGCCGTCTTTATGACTCTTTGCAGAGCCTTCCTCTCTGCCTGTGTGGTGGTACCATACCAGACGGTGATGCCTGTGGTGAGGATGCTCTCTACCAGTCCTCTGTAGGCCTGGGTGAGGGAGCGGTGGTTCAGACCAGCTTTCCTGAGCAGCCTGATGAAATAGAGCCTTTGCTGGGCTTTTTTAACTGTGGCTGTGGTGTTATGAGTCCAGCTTAGGTCAGATGTAACCTGCAGTCCTAGGAATCTGTAGCTGTCAGCCCTCTCCACCTCAGTCCCTTTGATGATAAGAGGCTGTAGAGGGGGAGGTTTCTTCCTGAAATCCAGTGCTATTTCTTTGGTCTTGTCAGTGTTTAGGACAAGGTCATTCTCCTCTCCGTAGACCAGGATGTTGTTGACCAGCGACCTGTACCCTGACTCACCCCCCCTTGATAAGCCCCAGGATGGTGGTGTCATCAGCGTATTTGATAATGATGGTGTTGTCCTGGGTGGAGACACAGTCGTGGGTGTACAGAGTGAAGAGTTTGGGGCTGAGGCAGCAGCCCTGTGGGGATCCTTTGCTGACTGTGAGCCCAGCAGATAGCAGTCCTCCCATTCTCAAGTCCAGAATCCAGTTACAGGTGGGAGTTGGGACACCCAGGTCTGTCAGCTTCTTGATCAGCTTGCCCGGGCGGATGGTGTTAAAGGCAGAACTGTAGTCCAGGAAAAGCATCCTGGCATACGTTCTGCTACCTTCCAGATGTTGCAGGATGTGGTGTAGGGCTATTGATACCGCATCATCCACTGATCGATTGGGTCGGTAGGCAAACTGTAGGGGGTCGACGGTATCCGGAACTGTATAGTTGATGTGTGTGAGAACTAGTTTTTCAAGGCACTTCATGGCGACTGGTGTGAGTGCCACTGGCCTGAAGTCATTGAGGGTGGATGCGTCTGGTCTTTTGGGGACGGGTATGATGGTGGAGGACTTGAAAATATGGGGGACTACAGCCTGGGATAGTGACAGGTTGAAAATGTCAGTGTACACACCAGCTAGTTGTTCCCCACAGGCCTTCAGAACCTTGGGAGGAACTCTGTCGGGTCCCACCACCTTGTGAGGGTTCACTCTCTTCAGGGCCTTCAGGACCTGTGTGTGTGTCACTTGAAAGGCAGTGTCCGTGGGGTCACAGGGGGCTTTTGAGGGTGTGTCTGTGTTCAGTCTGTCAAACCTGGCATAGAAGGTGTTAAGGCTATCTGGAAGGGTGGCGTCCCGGAGGTCTGTGGTTTTTGTGGTTTTCCTGTAGTTAGTGACAGACTGATTTCCCTGCCACATGCTGCGTGTGTTGTGGTTGAGGTAGTAGCTTTCAAGTTTTTGGGAGTGAGCCCTCTTTGCAGCTCTGATGGACTTCTGCAGCTCATACCGGGCTATCTTATACTCCCCTTGATCTCCTGACTTGAAGGCTTCCCCCCTCTTCCTAATTTTCTGTTTTATGTCCCCATTAAACCAGGGTTTTTGGTTAGGGAACATACGTAAAGTCCTGGTGGGTGTACATATGGACGTGCACCAGCTAATGTAGTCACTCACAGTCTCTGTGTATTCGTGAATGTCATTTGTGGCCTCTTTGAAGATGCTCCATTCTGTGGCCTCTAACTTTATCAGGATGCATAGTATCCTGGACCCATGAAATAACTGGCCTTTAATTAAAAACCTGCCTGCCTCTATGGGAATTTATATTTATAAAGTTTAGTTATTTTAGTATATTTTATATTTATAAAGAATATTTTCTTTTAGTATATTTAGTATATTCTTTATCTTCTACTGTCCTTATTGCTTAGTTGTGTTTTTTTATATTATATACTTTTAATTACTTTTTCTGCTGTTAGTGAATGTGTGTGTGTTGTCTGTATGCTACTGAGACCTTGAATTTCCCCTGGGGATCAATAAAGTATCTATCTATCTATCTATCTATCTATCTATCTATTTAACATAGGGGTGTGTATACCCCCTGTATTTTAAGGAAGAATATTAATTTATTTATGATACATTATTCATTCACAAAGAAAATTGGTGTCATTAAAGGTTGTATTTTTCATCATTGTCAAGGCATTAATTAAGATCCAAAATATATTTTTCTATTTCTCGTTTTAGTCAACTTTAGCATGAGTGTGTAAACTTACGAGCACAACTGTAAGCAGATATACATGGACACAAACACACACACACACACACACACACACACACACAGTAGGACAGACACACAACCAGACACACACACACACACACAGACACACAGTAGGACAGACACACAACCACACACACACACACACACAGTTGGACAGACACACAACCAGACACACACACACAGTAGGAAAGACACACAACCACACAGACACACACAGTAGGACAGACACGCACACACAGGCACACACAAACACAGCAGATACACACACACACTTCACACACACACACACACACACACACTTCCATATGTCCTTTCATACACACACACACAGATACATACACACACACACGCACACACACTCTTCCATATGTCATTTCATACACACATACACACGCACACACACACACACACACATACATACTATGTCATTTCTATTATAAGGGCTAGTCTCCCTGGAGCAGTGCTCAAGGGCACAACGGAGGATGGCAGGAATTCAACCCACAATTTTTCAGGTTACTGCCAAGCTCCTTAGCCACTACACTACCACCGATAACACACACTGTTCAGCACCATGTTGAAAAACAAGAAAATAAAGGAAATACAAGTAAAAAAAAGCAGGATGTTAGTGGAGCAGATTTGATTGGTCTGGAATGGTCCAGTCAGTGCAGTTATGCATGGAGCCATTTCTGGATCTAACAGAGCGGAGATAGACATGCAGAATTGTGTACACTGTGCACAGACTTGAAAAAAACTCTAAAATTGTCAAAATTAAGGAAATTGTGTTTCTCCAGAATCTTACAATAATGGTACCTGAATGGCTTTATGTCAAATACTTTTAGAGCCTTCTTGTACAAAGATTGTACAGATTTGGTTGCTGTTTCATACAGTAAGAAATGTGAAAGGAAATGAGGGCATGCAGTACATTACATGGAGAGAGGGTCGGGTCTGTTTAAAATTGGCCAGATTGTATTCATTGTTTTAGTCATCTTCCTGATGTGTGTTGAGTTTGATAGGGGTCTTTTATAATTACACAACACACACACACTTACACAACACACACACACACACACTTACACAACACACACACACACTTACAAAACACACACACACACACACACACACACTTACACAACACACACACACACACACAAAACACTTTGATGAATGTGCAGACGTGACAGAAGTGAGAGGACCAAGTTAACGAAATGTACTATGACCTCTATTTAACACGCACACACACACACACACACACATACAGTACAAGCTAAAACCAACTTAAATCAGAGGCTCATTCTCTCCTGAACATTTCCTTGAGTTGGAGATAACACAGCAGACACACAGCAGCCTGTTAATGGATACAGCACTAAAGAAAAGCCCAATGAGCAAGCGGAACCCTACTAGAACATGTCCTAGAGCAGAAGAGAATAATAGAAGAATGCTTTAGAACCATCAGAGAACCTTACCTGGGTAGAGGGTGAGAGTACAAGAATGCTCTAGAACCATCGGAGAACCCAAGGTGGGCAGGCGATCCTGTATGGAACACTCCCTGCCGTCCCTCCAGAATCATCTAATCTACCCCAGCACTCAACACACACACACACACACAGTCCCCCTGACTACCATCCCCTCTCTGTCCACACTCTTTAGTGAGACCAATCCCTGCTCATCACACCCTAACATTTCAATCTGCCATGGTGTGTGTGTGTGTGTGTGTTTTCATGCATACTTCTGAATGTGTGTGTATGGGGTTTACTAAATGAACCCTTTTCCCAATCAACTAGACAGTGTGAGAGACCTCATGATGTCTGTGGCCGTTGTGTGTGTGTGTGTGTGCAGAGGTCAGAACTGAGGAAAATAAAAGACCCCATGATGCTGTGTGAATGATCTGTGAGTGTGTGTGTGTGTGTGTTCAGGCTATTATGATCTCTGCCTTGTATTGCCCTGAGGTGGTGCTAGAATGTGTGTGTGTGTGTGTGTGTTTATCGAGAAGAGTGTTAATTGATTACTTGCCCTTAATAAAGGGGGTGGAGCTCCTTCTAAATATTCTAAGGGTCACACACAGATCAGCCAAGTCTGATACACACATACACACACACACACACACACACACACTGACACAAAAACTGGTGAGATGGAGTAAGGTTCAGCAATAACATTTACAGTTGTTATAGGGGGCTTTTACAATGATAAACAGCACACATTTACACAACACACACACTTACTTACACAACACACACACACATAAAACACTCTGATGAATACGCAGACATGACAGAAGTGAGAGGAGCAACTCAAGGAAATGTTTCAATCTTTAAACACAGATGAGCCTAGTGTGTTGATATTGGAGGATCCTAATTCCCAGGCTGATGATAACCCTTTCAATCATATGTGGACGTTTGATCAGCTAAGTGTGGCCTTATTGTGGGACTACTGTCACCTGCTTGGCACATGTCCACAGGAACAGTTAACTGGAACAGGAAATGTAATTAAATGTATTGTCATGTCTTGACTGATCCACTCTAATGGTCTCACTACAACAGTGGTCTCAGTTTCATCAGCAACTCACCATGTGGTCCCTCTCAATGTAACCAATCACAAACTGGGTAGCCTATTTAAGGGAAGTTGACACAATATTCAAGGAGCTTTTCTGTAGTCAGAACTCCCATATCCCAGGTGTGTGGTCCTCATCCTCTGACCTACTCCCATGAACCGCCCGAATTAACCGGCAGTGGAGGAGAATAGGACCTACAGCATTATTCCTAGAATTTGTGAGTGTCATAAGAAAGCGAGTAGGCATTCTCATTAACAGGCTTGTGCGTATATCAACCTACTATATAAGTAGGTATAGTATAAGTATATACTGTAAGTATAAATACTCTTTTGATCCTGTGAAAGAAATTTGGTCTCTACATTTATCCCCATCCGTGAATTAGTAAAACACACTCAGCACAGTGAACACACAGTGAGGTGAAGCACACACTAATCCCGACGCAGTGAGCTGCTTGCTACAACAGCGGCGGTCGGTGAGCAGTGAGGGGTTAGGTGCCTTGCTCAAGGGCACTTCAGCCGTGCCTACTGGTCGGGGTTCAAACCGGCAACCCTCCGTCTGTCTTTCTGAAGCGCTAACCAGTAGGCCACGGCTGTTTGATAGCCCTGCCAGTCGTACCCCAGTGTTTGTGGTCATGTCCCACACTCCATATATCAATGCTATGACCTTATATACACAGAGCCAGGGGCTCCCCAACTTATCCATGCCAAGCCCAAACACCACTAGGCTCTGGACAAGCCCCCCAAACACCACTAGGCTCTGGACAAGCCCCCCCAAACACCACTAGGCTCTGGACAAGCCCCCCTTAAGCAAGGTGTCTTATTAAACCCATTGACAATACTACGGCTCCTGTACAAATAAATAAATAAATAAATAAATATACATACGGTGTCTGTAACATAAGTAACACAAGTAAAGACACACTCACGGTTGTTGTTATTGTGCTTTTATTGGTCATATGGTATTTTACTATACAAATTACAAAATAGAAATTTTATGTAAAAAATACACAAACATATATGCTGAAACTTTGGTACCATACTGTGTGTGTTTGTGTGTCTGTGTGTTTTTGTGTGGTATGGTGTGTGTTTGTGTGTGTGTGTGTGTGTGGTGATCTCTTCAGACTGATCTCTTTATACATACATACAGTATACACTGGCTCAGATATCACTCCTTTTTCCCAGGATGCACCGCTACTGGGTCGATACAAACAAAACAAATAATAAACAAAGATAAGATAAACAATAAACAAAGATTAAAAAAAAAACATATCTCAGAGGACACAGCTGGGCCCTCAGACTTCAGGGCTCTCCTGATTGGTCATTTCTACAGCAGAGGGGCCCATAGCCACTTATGACGGCCCTGGTCTAGCATGGCAGTGTTATGCTGCAGGTATGTATGTATGTATGTATGTATGTATGTACGGATGTATGGCAGTGTTATGCTGCAGGTATGTATGTATGTATGTATGTGTGTATGGCAGTGTTATGCCGCAGGTATGTATGTATGTACTGTATGTATGTATGTATGTATGTATGGCAGTGTGTTATGCTGCAGGTATGTATGTTATGCTGCAGGTATATATATGGCAGTGCTGACTAATCTAAAAGTGGATATATGTATGGATGGATGGGTGGGAGAGGTTATAGTTGTAAAACATCATTTGTAGAACGCAGCGTCTAATGTGCCTGTGTTCCTCTTTACCAGGGTTCTAATACACATCTGTAGAACACCCTGTTCCACCAGCGTTTAATGTACCTGTGTTCCTCTTCACCAGGGTTCTACCACATCTATCTTATTATGCTAAGGTTCCTAAGGACCTATTGATTATGGCACCAGTGTTCCAGTGAACTTCCGCTGCCCAGAACTTCTCTTCCCTTTTACGGTTGTTCCTGACAGAATCCATGTTCTAACATAAATCTGATGTACCTGTGTTCTAACATAGATCTGATGTACCTGTGTTCTAACATAGATCTGATGTACCTGTGTTCTAATGCACTAATGTTCTACTGTGCTGGAGCCCTAAATGAGCCATGCATAGTTGTACACACACACACACACACACAGAAGAGGAAGGAGACCCTGTGTGTCTGGCAGACTTCCTCTTTAGTGGTCTTGGGCTCTTCCTCTGCCACCGCCTCCTCCTTCATTCCAGAGTCTCCACACAGAAATGAAACTCACTGTTCCCTCTCTCTCCCTCTCTCTCTCTCTCTCTCTCTCTCCCTCTCTCTCCCTCTCTCTCTC
>NC_063202.1:12373970-12376470 GCF_017589495.1 Alosa alosa
CATAACACATAGAGGTGTTTCAAGCTTTTGAAAAGTCCTGGGGTGAGGGACATTTCTTTCATTCTAAACACACCATTGTGTTTAATTCTAAACACACCATTTTAACGCAATTTGGGTGTGATAGAAATACCTTTACAGAGCAAGCAGCTCTGGCCATATCGGCTCTGGCTCACGTGACGTAAGCACAGCTTTAAATGCATTATCGCTGCTTCACTACCCAACACGCGAACAAGGGAAAGAAAAGAAAAGAAACTAATGAGCTTATGTCGCGATTTGTAACAGGCCTAGGTTATGTTATCCTAACAATAAAGATTTGCTTACACTGCTGTTTGGTTGTCCCAAACTTTGAGATGATCCATACTCTACATTTACTCAATCTTATCAATCTTGAAACCCAAATTACGATGTTCCAAACAGAGTGACTGTAGGATGGAATGCCTATTCTCACTGCCTTCAGCATAACTGCTAAGAACAGCGCACTTTTTTCTGTTAAACACCTGAAAAATATTAAGCTGCTGTTTTCTTTTCATGACGAGCACTACGCTTGAATGATTTGTGACTGAATGGAACATTGCGTTTTTAAGCGCCAGAACTGCTTATCATGTCGTGACAAAGTTTACACCAATCATCATCTTCTACCTTCTTTATCTATCTTATATGTTGAGATGTCCATTCTCTTTGCCCTAAACATAGGCTATCATTTGTGTGTGAAGCATGTTTCAATTAAGACAGTACACAAGCTATTTTTATTGTTGTAATATTGAATGATTTCATGAATAAAGAGTTGAAAAATTGTACGCACAGTGTGTACAGGATTATGGCTGGCGGCGCCCATGTGTGTGTGTGTGTGTGCGTGTGTGTGTGTGTGTGTGTTAGGGCATGGGCGGATTATGAACTTTTGGGCCCCCGGGCCCAGATGTATTAAGGACCCCCCACTTATTGTCGTATATGTGGAAGGGGGGGGGGGGGGTTGGGGGTCCTCCCCCAGAAATTTTTTATTTTTTTTTATTTCCTGTATTCTGGTGCATTTTGGGGATGGCCAATACTAAGTTCAATCAGATTCATAGCCTACATCCTGATTTGTTGATATTGAGGCAATGATTCCATGCAAAGGCTTGGGCTTCAGGGCCCCCTGGGCCTGGGCCCGGTAGGCCCGTGCAGTAATCCATCCCTGTGTTAGGGCCAATGTATCCTTTAGTTTTTAGTTTACTTCATGTTGTCTCCCCCTGCTGGTTCTTACAGCACAAGGCAGGACACACGTGCAGGAAGACTATATAGACTGACAGGAAGTGCGGCCCAGAGAGCTGCATGATTAGGAAAATGCTCGTCAGCGGGAGAACAAACCGTTTTTGGACCAAGCTATTTCCCGCTATTTTACTCTATTAGATCATTTTATATTAAGAATAAAGGATAAAGGACCTTCATTTGCATTGCTTTGCATTCATACTTTATCTAGGATAGTTTTCAGTTAGGTTTAGAAGGATAGAGAATCCTATTTAAGGTGAAAGTTTGGATTATTATTTGGTACATTTGAACGTGTGTCAAACATTCCCCTCGTCTGGCTCACACAACGACTTGAAAGTAAGACAAGCCGCCCAGAATGAGGGAGTGAGTGTGTGAGTGAGTGAGTGAGTGTGTGTTTATGTGTGTGTGTGTGTGTGTGTGTGTGTGTGTGTGTGTGTGTGTGTGTGTGTGTGTGTGTGAGAGAGAGAGAGAGTGTGTGAGTGAGTGAGTGAGTGTGTGAGTGAGTGGCTGTGTGTGTGTGTGTGTGTGTGTGTGTGTGTGAATGAGTAAGTGAGTGTGTGAATGAGTGGATGTGTGTGTCTGAGTGAGTGAGTGAGTGAGTGAGTGAGTGAGTGTGTGAGTGAGTGAGTGAGGGAGTGAGTGTGTGAGTGAGTGAGTGAGTGTGTGTTTATGTGTGTGTGTGTGTGTGTGTGTGTGTGTGTGTGTGTGTGTGTGTGTGTGTGTGTGTGAGAGAGTGTGTGAGAGTGTGAGTGAGTGAGTGTGTGAGTGAGTGGCTGTGTGTGTGTCTGAGTGAGTGTGTGAATGAGTGAGTGAGTGAGTGTGTGTTTATGTGTGTGTGTGTGTGTGTGTGAGAGAGAGTGAGTGTGTGAGTGAATGAGTAAGTGAGTGTGTGAGTGAGTGGATGTGTGTGTCTGAGTGAGTGAGTGAGTGAGTGAGTGAGTGAGTGAGTGTGTGTGTGTGTGTGTGAGAGTGTGTGAGTAGAGCAGCAGGTGTATTACCCAGAGTGAAGATCTCCCAGAGCAGGATGCCAAAAGACCAAACGTCACTCAGAGACGTGTACAGGTTATGGAAGATGCTCTCTGGGGCCATCCACTTCAGTGGGAGGAACGTCTGTACACACACACCACACCAACACACACACACACACACACACACACATGCATGCACACATACATGGAAACATACATATACAGTATGCACTTCAGAAACAGGATAGTCAAAATGGAAAATGATCCAATATAAATATTAATGGAAA
>NC_063202.1:12391470-12393970 GCF_017589495.1 Alosa alosa
GCGTGTGTGTATGTGTGTGTGTGTATGTTTGTAGGTGTGTAGTGTGTGTGACTGTGTGTGTGTGTGTGTGTGTATGTGTGTGTGTGTGTGTGTGTATGGGACTCACCGGGGACAAACACAGCCACCTCTTGTGTGTGTAGAGAGCCTTCCTCAGTGCGCAATAATATTATTACACTCCCCGTGTCTCCATGTCAAGGTAAAGAACCTATGACAGGGCTTACCGCTCTCCACCTCGTCTGAATGCTTTCATCGCCGCGGAATAACAGGTGACAGGTGCAGAACCCGTGCAGGTGATGGAGTGGGCGGAGTCAGTCTTGAGGATGACCTCAGCGTCGCCGGGGATGATCTCCAGCCCGGTGTTGCCATGGAAACACCACAGCAGCACTGACAATGACATCATAGGACATTTGAGCCAATAGGATACACACACTCTTATTCATACAATCACAACACACATCTCAGAATCAGGAATGATACACACTCCTATTCACAACCTTTCATACGAGTCACACACACACGGGGAATAAGGTGTGCACACATACACATATGTACAGTATACTGTGTGTGTGTGTGTGTGTGTGTCTTACCTGTTAAAAGTGTTGTGAGGGGAAGTGATCGCAACCTCATGGTTATCATAGTTCTGGCAGCTCTTGTTCAACAGACAGACTGGAGGGAGAGAGAAAGATAGAGAGTGAGAGAGAGAGAATGAGAGAGAGAGAGAGAGAGAGAGAGAGAGAGAGAGAGAATGAGAGTGAGGCAGAGTTCTCCAAAGAGAAACAGAAGCTTGTTTTGTTGATTTTAGAAAAGCATTTCACTCAATTTGGCATGATGGAATATTTTATAAAACTTTACAAAGCGGTGTAGGGGGTAAAACATTTGATATAATCAAATCCATGTATATGGACAACAAATGCGCTGTGAAAATTGATAACAGCAGAACAGAATACTTCACTCAGGGGCATGGGGTGAGACAGGGCTGTAGTTTGAGTCCTACCCCCTGTTCAATATCTATATTAATGAGTTAGCGTGTTACAGAACAATCTACAGCTCCTGGACTCCCCTAAACAATACGGAAGTTAAATTCCTGCTCTTGTAGATGACCTGGTGCTGCTCTTCGGCCCCAACAAGGGCTACACCAGCACCTGGACCTAGAGCACTTCTGTCAGAACTGGCTCCCGACATTTCATTTGGCAAAAACAAAGATTGTTATTTTCCCAAAAAAGAAAGCCAGATCCCAAATCCAGATATCTTTTCACCTCTCGAGCAACAATGTTATGCATTATTCAGGCAACGCAAACCCGCCCTGCTTTTGACCTTGCAGTGAATACGCTTAAAGAGAAAGCTCACAGAGCTCTCTATGCCATCAAAAAAAAGGACGTGGCCCTGAGTCAGTGGCCCTGAGTCAGTGGCCCTGAGTCAGTGGCCCTGAGTCAGTGGCCCTGAGTCAGTGGCCCTGAGTCAGTGGCCCTGAGTCAGTGGCCCTGAGTCAGTGGCCCTGAGTCAGTGGCCCTGAGTCAGTGGCCCTGAGTCAGTGGCCCTGAGTCAGTGGCCCTGAGTCAGTGGCCCTGAGTCAGTGGCCCTGAGTCAGTGGCCCTGAGTCAGTGGCCCTGAGTCAGTGGCCCTGAGTCAGTGGCCCTGAGTCAGTGGCCCTGAGTCAGTGGCCCTGAGTCAGTGGCCCTGAGTCAGTGGCCCTGAGTCAGTGGCCCTGAGTCAGTGGCCCTGAGTCAGTGGCCCTGAGTCAGTGGCCCTGAGTCAGTGGCCCTGAGTCAGTGGCCCTGAGTCAGTGGCCCTGAGTCAGTGGCCCTGAGTCAGTGGCCCTGAGTCAGTGGCCCTGAGTCAGTGGCCCTGAGTCAGTGGCCCTGAGTCAGTGGCCCTGAGTCAGTGGCCCTGAGTCAGTGGCCCTGAGTCAGTGGCCCTGAGTCAGTGGCCCTGAGTCAGTGGCCCTGAGTCAGTGGCCCTGAGTCAGTGGCCCTGAGTCAGTGGCCCTGAGTCAGTGGCCCTGAGTCAGTGGCCCTGAGTCAGTGGCCCTGAGTCAGTGGCCCTGAGTCAGTGGCCCTGAGTCAGTGGCCCTGAGTCAGTGGCCCTGAGTCAGTGGCCCTGAGTCAGTGGCCCTGAGTCAGTGGCCCTGAGTCAGTGGCCCTGAGTCAGTGGCCCTGAGTCAGTGGCCCTGAGTCAGTGGCCCTGAGTCAGTGGCCCTGAGTCAGTGGCCCTGAGTCAGTGGCCCTGAGTCAGTGGCCCTGAGTCAGTGGCCCTGAGTCAGTGGCCCTGAGTCAGTGGCCCTGAGTCAGTGGCCCTGAGTCAGTGGCCCTGAGTCAGTGGCCCTGAGTCAGTGGCCCTGAGTCAGTGGCCCTGAGTCAGTGGCCCTGAGTCAGTGGCCCTGAGTCAGTGGCCCTGAGTCAGTGGCCCTGAGTCAGTGGCCCTGAGTCAGTGGCCCTGAGTCAGTGGCCCTGAGTCAGTGGCCCTGAGTCAGTGGCCCTGAGTCAGTGGCCCTGAGTCAGTG
>NC_063202.1:12403970-12408970 GCF_017589495.1 Alosa alosa
CTGCAGAGCACTGAGCGGCACCATGACGTTATGAACTGATTCAATGCAGCAAACAACATGGTGTGTGTGTGTGTGTGTGTGTGCAGTGTGTGTGTGTGTGTGTGTGTGTGTATGTGTGTACATGTGTGTGTGTGTGTGTGTGTGTGTGTGTGTGTGTGTGTGTGTGTGTGTGTGTGTGTGCATGTGAGTGTGTGTCTGTACTTAACTGCATGGGTGGGGATATATTGCATTTGGAGGAATATGTTAACTAGAGTGAACAAGGACACACACCCACACACCCATCAGAACTCACATAACTTCTAATTATGAACACACACACACACACATACACACACACACACGCACACACATACACAGAAACATACACACACAAACACACACACACATACCCCACACACACACACACACATATCATCGCACAAACACACCTTCCACACCCGGTTGACGTTATCACACTCATTGACATTGACACACACACACACACACACACCAGAACTCATATAACTTCTAATTATGACTAACAGGAACGTCTACAGCCTCTACGTCTGAACATCAAAGAGTGAATAGTGTTTGTGTGTGTGTGTGTGTGTGGGTGAATGAGTGTGTGTGTGAGTGAGTGAATGAGTGTGTGTGTGAGTGAGTGAATGAGGGGGGTCAGTGAGTCAGTAAGTGTGTGAGTGAGTGAATGAGTGTGTGTGTGAGTGCGTGAATGAGTGTGTGTGTTTGAGTGAGTGAATGAGTGTGTGTGTGAGTGAGTGAATGAGTGTGTGTGTGAGTGAGTGAATGAGTGTGTGAGTAATTGACTGAGTGAGTGAAAGAATGTGAGTGAATAATTGAGTGAGTGATGATGATGACTAAATAAGCATGCATCAGGGATCTCTCTCTCACACACACAGAGAGAGTATTAGAGTATTACTGTGAAGGAGAGAGTTGTGTGTTAGAGTATTACTGTGAAGGAGAGAGAGTGAGAGGGAATGAAACAGAAACACTGGAAACAAGGGAACTTACAACACAAACACATTGACATTGATCCGCCATTGACACACTCCATCACACACACATACACACACACATACACACACACACACACACACACAATAATACACACTATTTGTAAACCCTTCATCCCCTTACACCGTGAGAAACATAGAGAACTCCCTTCACAACCCTTTCAACACACACACACACACACACACACACACACACACACACACACACACACACACACCCACACCCACACGCACCCACACCCACACACACACACACACACACACACCAGAACTCATATAACTTCTAATTATGACTAACAGGAACGTCTACAGCCTCTACGTCTGAACATCAAAGAGTGAATAGTGTTTGTGTGTGTGTGTGTGTGTGGGTGAATGAGTGTGTGTGTGAAATGAAAAGGAATGAGTGTGTGTGTGAGGTGGAGTGAAATAAAGGGGTCAGTGGAGTCAGTAAGTGTGTGAGTGAGTGAATGAGTGTGTGTGTGAGTGCGTGAATGGAGTGTGTGTGTGAGTGAGTGAATGAGTGTGTGTGTGTGTGAGTGAATGAGTGTGTGTGTGAGTGAGTGAATGAGTGTGTGAGTAATTGACTGAGTGAGTGAAAGAATGTGAGTGAATAATTGAGTGGAGTGAGTGAGTGAGTGACTAAATAAGCATGCATCAGGGATCTCTCTCTCTCACACACACAGAGAGAGTATTAGAGTATTACTGTGAAGGAGAGAGTTGTGTGTTAGAGTATTACTGTGAAGGAGAGAGAGTGAGAGGGAATGAAACAGAAACACTGGAAACAAGGGAACTTACAACACAAACACATTGACATTGATCCGCCATTGACACACTCCATCACACACACATACACACACACACACACACACACACACACCACACACACACACACTATTTGTATTTCTAACCCTTCATCCCCTTACACCGTGAGAAACATAGAGAACCCCTTCACAACCCCTCTCAACACACACACACACACACACACACACACACACACACACACACACACACACACAATAACATTAGGTTGAGATTGGCTCTAAATTCCTCCTGTTATACAGACATCTTCCAAAAACACAGCCAGGAAAACACACAGGGTGGGGTGAGTGTGTGTGTAGAGGGGGGTTGTGTAGGCTTTCGTTTGAGTGTGTGTGTAGGGGTGGGGGGTGGAGGGGGGTGTAGGGTTTCTCTGTGTTTGAAAGTGTGTGTGTGTAGAGGGGGGTTGTGTAGGGGTTCTCTGTGTTTGAGTGTGTGTGTGTGTGATTGGGGGGAGGTCAAGAGACATGCTACTGCTACACTCCACAAATCAGTTTCCACTTGGACGCGGTTTTCGGATCAAATCTGATCCACGTCCACAAACACTGTGTCAGATTGGGAAGCCTTACAAACCTGCATTCAATCCGTAATTTTGATTCTTCAAAATCATGACCAACGCACCTGGGTGCAAGGGAATAAATAACCATCAGACTAAATCTGAACACTGGGGAAGGTAACACGTTATGGACCCTTTCAAGAGAGTTCCATTATCAGCATCATAGTTGGCCCCACAAGACTTCCGTTTTAACATTCCATATGTTATCTTAATGCAGAGGAAGTAGATTGGGGCCCAAATAGAACGTTCAAGCATTGTTTTTGTTTTTATTGTTGAAAGGGTCTATAGTAATGTGCCATAATAAGGGAATAAATCAACCCCACCAGATCAAATCTGATCTGAAATCTGGGGGGAAATGTCCAATGTCTGCCAAATGTACTGCCTGGGTGCAATAGACAGCTCTTGGCTTGCATGCTACATGTATATACTTACCTACAGGAGTTTACTAGTGCAATAGACAGCTCTTAGCTTGCATGCTATATACTTACCCATAGGAGTTTACTAGTGCAATAGACAGCTCGCATGCTACTTTAAGGTAGATTTGTTGACGAATCATAAACGAACATTAATAACTATGTTTAGATGATAGATAGATAGATAAATAGATACTTTATTGATCCCCGGGGGAAATTCAAGGTCTCAGTAGCATTAAAATGTTAGTTTAAAATTAGCTTCTTGGAAATTTCAAAGATAGGCTATGTATGGATGCACGTATGTGTAGTGCTGCTGTTGTCTCGCAGAGGCTATCTATAGATACAGATAGTTTGCACAACCGTGTTTTTGGTGAGCATGCTGCAAATTTGCAGTAGCCCCGGTCAGCTAGGCAGTAGCTTAGGCTACAATGTACCCCAGTCAGCTAGGCTATTGCATAATATAATGATCTGTAGGATACTTGGGTTGATTGCAATTTTCATGTGATCACGTTGCATGATATTACTGTGTCAGAGGTTATTGCTCCACCTCTTTTAGCACCGTAGCTGCTTGTTTGCATGTCCACTGTGTCTTGCAGCTGCCCAAATCCTTTGCACAAGAGTTTTTTTTTTTATTTCTTTTTTAATATTAGTCATTGTATAAAGAGAATGCAAAAATGCAATCAACTTCGACATTTAGATACATTTTTCTTTGGTGTGTTGATTGCTTCTTAACATGAGCAAATTAATGGCTATTGTAGTGGAATAGACCTACTAGCTAAAATATACTAGCTTACTTACTTAAAGGCCTACTAGCTAATATATACTAGCTAATATATACTAGCTTACTTACTTAAAGGCCTACTAGCTAATATATACTAGTGTACTTACTTAAAGGCCTACTAGCTAATATATACTAGCTTACTTACTTAAAGGCCTACTAGCTAAAATATACTAGCGTACTTACTTAAAGGCCTACTAGCCAATATATACTAACTAATACTGTATATAATAGCTTACTTACTTAAAGGCCTACTAGCTAATATATACTAGCATACTTACTTAAAGGCCTACTAGCTAATATATACTAGCTTACTTACTTAAAGGAATTCCCAATATAATGCCAGGGTAGCTTTGTCGACGAACGACAAACAAATAAAATAGCCTACCTCATGTGATGGACATTATAGAACACAGCCTACCTACACAGTACTTATTTTTGGGGGCCATGGCCTTCTGGTTAGCGCTTCGGACTTGTAACCGGAGGGTTGCCGGTTCGAACCCCGACCAGTAGGCATGGCTGAAGTGCCCTTGAGCAAGGCACCTAACCCCTCACTGCTCCCCGAGCGCCGCTGTTGTTGCAGGCAGCTCACTGCACCGTGTGTGCTTCACCTCACTGTGTGTTCACTGTGTGCTGAGTGTGTTTCACTAATTCACGGATTGGGATACCAAATTTCCCTCACGGGATCAAGAGAGCATATATACTTATAATGATCAAGAGGGATTTATTTGTCACATACACACAGTTACAGTAGGCTATATACAGCACACACAGTTACAGTAGGCTATATACAGCGTCTTAAGTTGCATAGGCTATAATCCGTTGCTATTCACTGTATGGCTGTCAAATGAATAAATGTACTTCTCGAAAAGCATCATGGCCATCATCACATGAAACAAGCACAACCAACCAGGGAAGGGAACATGGGCTTGATATGAGCACAACCAATCAAGGAAGAAAACATGGGCTTGATATGAGCACAACCAATCAGGGAAGGGAACATGGGCTTGATATGAGCACAACCAATCAGGGAAGGGAACACAGGCTTGAAATGAGCACAACCTATCAGGGAAGGGAACACAGGCCTGAAATGAGCACAACCTATCAGGGAAGGGAACATGGGCTTGTACCTAATCTCTTTTCAGATGGTTCCGCAACACACTACAGACACATCATCCACATTCGAGACTATGATAAGATACAATGGTCTAATGTGGAAGGGACGGCGAAACGTAACAAAAGTACATTTGTATCCGACACAATGTAGATGTTGTCCTAGTCATTTTAATGATACAATGATCTGTTGATCTGTGTAACATGTTGCACTATTGTGTGTGTGAGCATGGAAGTTGAAGTGTAAATTGTCTGTGTGTGTTTATGTGTGAATGTCATCGTGTCTTCCATACAATCATCTGGTTACCAGACTT
>NC_063202.1:12413970-12423970 GCF_017589495.1 Alosa alosa
CACACAGATAGATAGATAGATAGATAGATAGATAGATAGATAGATAGGTAGATAGATAGATAGATACTTTATTGATCCCCAAGTGGAAATTCAAATATACATATAAGAAAATGCCACTGTACAATAGAGACAGTAGAAGATAAACATGATACTAAATACTAAATATACTATAAAAACTAAATCAAATATCAAATATCAACAAAGTGTGCTCAAGGATGCTTAAGGATGATCAAGCATGACAGGGCATGGACTGACCCTGTAATTCAGTGTGCAGCTGAGGATGATCCGTTTCCTTGTTGTCCCTGTCAAGGGTGCCATGGTCGTGGACCCCACAACAGACATAAGCAAGATGCAATGTACAGTTGAAAGGGTGGGGATAATAATATGGACATATAAGAGAATAATGTATAATGTAGACAAGATAATATAACAAAACTAAAACTACCCTTGAGGTAAAAGGGTTACAGCTAGGCTTGGAATTTCACCATTCTGGGGGCAAGGCCACTTAGCCTTCAGTTGGGCATATTTGGTGGTGGGCATGTCAGGGCACCAAGGCCAAAGTTAACTAAATATGATCAATGTTGTATTTAGCCTATTCACTGCAGTAGACCTGCATCACTGTATGAAACATTACAAAAACATGACATATTACTAGGGCTGTCAATCGATTAAAAAAAATAATCTAATTAATTACATACCCTGTGATAAATTAATCTAAATTAATCACATATATAATTTTTGCTGAGTTCACTAGTTCGCCCGTCGGCATGATTGCTATACCGAGTGTATAAGCTAAGCGCGTGGTTGGCATGGTAGCTGGCCGTGGTCATGGAATGCCTGAAGCGGAGACCGCGATAGAGCGATGGCCGCTTGCACCCCAAAAGAGCAGAAAGGAAGGCCACTACCGAATTACATTTGCGCTTGCTTAGCAAGTCATAGATCCACTATATGGAGTGGATGTACATTAGGACTGAGGCATCCGTGGACCAATGGCTCAGTATTTGATTGCTGCTCAAATAGGACAATGCATGCAGCTGTAGTAGCAGCTCCTATCCTGAATGCACAGAGTAGCGGCCTGCGGGAACCGGATTTGACAAGGATATATAAGAGTCTGGAACCTGTGACGAGTGATGGGTACCCTTCATCTGAGATGAAGAGAGCGGGCTAGTAGCGATGCTTGAGCTGACCGAAATGAGATGTAGTGTGATGGGTATGAAGCTGTAACCTGACAATAGCCAGATGAATGTCGTTCCGCTTAGCTCCGCCTAGCTTCACTCACATCCATCTGGGACCTCTTCCATTGAGTGATTTCTGCAACCGACTTTATGGTTCAGCCAATCAGGATGCAGGGCGGGAGTTTCATAGATGTGACATAGCGTAGAAGCGACTGTGAGACTGTTATCAGCGTCACGGGTTGGCTTCAATGTGAGTGGTTGAAGTAGCACGTCAATAGATGACGGACAAGTGGCCTATTCAATCATATGCAAGCATTTTTTGATTAGGCCCAGCCTTCTGAAGCAACACTTCAATGGATCGGTTCCAGATGGATGAGTGGAGCTAGGCGGAGCGAAATTCATCTGGCTATTGTCAGGTTAATGAAGCTGAGGATCTGAGGCAGAGTTGGATATGAATAGGAGTGTCCTTTTCGGAACTGATCGGTTTAGTCTGTTTGGTAGTAAACGTATTGTGTCCTGGTCTAACTCTCAAGATCTGCCATCGGGAATGAAATGAGACGAGGGGCATGTAGACTCACTACATCTCAGCAGCCCAAAGGAGGCCGGTAAACATGATGGAGTGTGAATCAGAGTGCTGTGACATGAACCCCTTGCGAAGTATAGCAAGGCAAGCGGCAAGTAGTGGATCTTAGTTGCGCTTGCTCAGCGGACATTCGTGTATTGCATAACCGTGGGAACGATGGGTGTCAGGGTTCAGCAGAGCTGCTGCCGCGAGGGTCTCGGGGTTCAGCCGAGACGTTGCTGCATGGTCTTGGGGCTCAGCGGAGCAGTCATTAGATGGGTCCTGAACCTTGGCGGAGCTGTTCCTAAAGGTCCTATGGGCTCAGCGGAGCTGCTTCTGCATGGGTCCTGGGGCTAGTTGGAGCCGTCGTTGCCTGGGTCCTGGGGCTCGGTGGAGCTGTTGCTGCATAGGGGTTTGGGCTCGGCAGAGCAGTCATGGCACGGATCTTGGGCCTCGGTGTAGCTGCTGCTGTATGGGTTGTGGAGCTCGGTGTATTTGCTGCATGGTTCTGGGGCTCAGCGAAGCCATCGTTTCATGGGTCGGGGCTCGGCGTAGCTGCTGTTGCATGGTTCTCGGGGCTTGGTGGAGCCGACGTTGCATGGGTCCTGGAGCTCAGCGTAGCTGTTGCTGCATGGTTCTCGAGGCTTGGTGGAGCCGAAGTTGCATGGGTCCTGGATCTCGGCTTAGTTGTTGCTGCATGGCTCTTGGGGCTGAGCAAAGCAGTCATTGCATGGGTCTTGGGGCTCAGCGTAGCTGCTGTTGCATGGGTCCTGGAGCTCGGCGTAGTTGTTGCTGCGTGGTTCTTGGGGCTTCAGTGAAGCAGTCGTTGCATGGGTCTTGGGGCTCAGAGTAGTTGTTGCTGCATGGTTCTTGAGGCTCAGCGAAGCTGTCGTTGCATGGGTCCTGTAGCTCTGTGTAGCTTTTGCTGCATGGGTCTTGGGGCTCAGCGAGCCCGTTGTGTAGCAGGGTAGCAGGAGCTCAGCCCAGCAGTTGCTGCATGGGTCTCCCTGAAGCTGTTGTTGCACTGGGTCCAAGCTCATTCCGTACTATCTGTGGCAGCCTTAAATAATTCAACCTGGGCTGAAAGAATACTTTTAGAATACCATTACCTGATAAAACATGACATATTCAGCATGATACGACATACAACACATAATACATGATAGGCAGATAAGGCATGATAAGGCATGAATAGCATGAATGGTGAGTATCCAGATGGAATGAAATGGCTGTGGCTAATGAATAGCTGGGTAGACGGAACGGGATGTTAAAGCTGGAACGTGCAGCGTGAGGAGGTGGTCGAAGGGCCTTTGCTGTGGCTAGTGAATAGCTGGGGGGGCGGGAATGGGGCGTCGTGATCCAAGCACTCGCGGAGTGCTGATAACCCGCTGCGGCTGGCTGGTCTAGCGCGGAGCCAGGGAAGGGATGGGTAGGGGTAGGGGGTAAAGGGAGGGCGCAGTCGTCGGAACGACTGGAAGAGGGGCAGCCCTGGACCGGGTCCTGGCTGGGGGGAAGTGGGTGGGGAAGGGGAAAAGGGGGCGGAGGGAGTAGCGACGCGGTCCCTACCGGAGCCGGCTGAGACCAGGTGCTCGCTAACTCGTAAAGAAAATAGGGAGCTAGCGGAGTGAGTTTGAACGGACGCCTCTTCATGAGTAGTGGCGTGTTGTACAGACATGACTCCGGGAATGGAATTTTGCGAGCGCCGTGGCGTGTGACGTATGGATAAGGAGGCCGGCTTAAATACCCTGGCGGTGGAAGACAGGTGAGTTAATTGCTGTCAATCATCCCTGAGGGCTCCTCCCGAACTTTGTTTAGAAAACATCATAAAGTATTTTAAATATTTTAATTCAAATGAATCATTGAATAATCAGCATTAGTGACATTAAAGTTCAAAAACTCTTTTATTATTATTTTCACTGTTCAAATAATGGCCATAATAATCTATGATATGACCTTATATGCTGAGGAAATAAATTCCTAAAAAAACGCTTCAGGAAGAAGTTTTTTTCACATATACAAGGCATTTCAGGCCACAGATATAACCTAGGGGACACAATGAAAATAAATGAACACTCCCCTCAATATCAACGCTATCTTTCCATTGATGTGCGACTTTAGAGTTGACAATCTCCGGTGATATGCAAATTCCTTGCTGCAGACGTTGCAGAGGACTTTATTTTAATCAACACTTTATTTTAATCAACACCATCAGGCCGTTTTTTAAAAGTAAATGTTCCAATCAATGATCTAGGCAGCACATTTTCTTCTCCTTCATTTTACAGTAATGGTTACTAACTAGAATGGCTCGGGGTCAAAGGTCATATGGAATCGATTTTTTTTTTTCAGTTATTTTTTCTCAAATGAATGAATCGAAATGAATCAGTTATTTTGATAGCCCTACATGTTACATAGAACTTGATGGTCATTTTGATACCATAGATTTAATAGAGACCCAGTCAGACCAATAGTATGCAAAATCAGGAACAGAGTTTATTTACAATGATGCGCATCAAGGGAGAGACAGCATGACTTCACCTAAAGATCCATCAGCTGCTCTAACTAGACAAGGAAATAGTTAGGGTTTAATTATCCTTCCATGCTGACGGGAGATGGCGTTGGTCCCATCTCACGTGGACTATACTGATTAGTGGCAACCTGGCAATCCGGAGCAGATAGCTACTGACGCAGCCATGCAGAACAGTGAAACACTGCAAAATCATAATATTCCCGCTTATCTCTAAATACAGTCACACAGAGATATACACAGGGACAGTACAGATATCATACAGTCATTACATAGAATCATACTTTTAGTATCAAAGTGACCCACTAATGATAAATGGAGAACATTAAACCACATATTGGAATATTGGACATAATGCAGAACGTTAAACCACATATTGTAATATTGGACATAATGTTCTATTTCACTTTCTGTAAGTCCCCCTTTTTCAGCCTTTATGGCTGGAACATTTCATCAAATATTGCCACTATATAAAATATAAATGATTATACAATTGTTTCATTAAAGTTAGTGAGATCCAAATAAGCAGTACATGACTATACATGATTTAACTGATTCTTCATAAGTCATGAAAAATAGCTACACATGATTGGTGTACAATAACAACTACAGTAAATTAAAAAGCATATATTTGGTCAATCCCCCTGAACTATTCAGAAACCCATCTATATCATTTCTATATCAGGTTGGGATAATCCCATTGGTGTACCACCTTTTCAGATTATCAACCGATTTAGAGGCATCAGGACATAAATCACATGTATAAAAATAACAAGTTCTGAATCCAATACTCTCAAGTCCCCCTTTAAAAGACTTAAAGCCTTTGACACCAAACAATATCACAAATCTGAATCAGAAAGAGCCTACTAATTAACTGAAAGTAATGCAGTAATTGTGTCTCTTTACCATGTGTATAATACTTAGGCAAAGCTGAATATAAAACCAAAACACATAAGAAATGTCTCTCAACAATTCTCAAATAGAATAGAATAAAGGAAATGAATCAAATTAAACAACATGGTTACATGTATAAAAGTGGCCCTGACTGTCTTGATTTCTCACAGGGTGTGAAGAAAAGTGTACATGCCACAGAGTAGCCTAAAAACCAAATAGTTCAAGGGCGGGGGGAAAAACAATAGACACAAGAAAAAGGGAAAAAAGTAGAGTCTGTAAGGCTCCCCCTTTTTGACCACTGATTGCACCTGAAACAAAACACAGAGATATACATATCTGGGCCCAAGGCCCCAGTAGTGCTTCCTAAGTTTCAGCTACATTATTAAAAAGATTTCAATTGCAATACTGCTAGGTCTGTCACCAAACTAGTAATTAGCAATGAAATATAAATTCACATGATCATGATCTTCATGGATACTCTTGCACACTGCTTGCTACAGTAAGCCTCTTCTACATACTTGCTGCACACTGCCCCCCCCCCCTACATACACAGCACATTGTCTTCAGGATCTTCTCCAACACACATCCTCTACATACTTACAGCACACTGCCCCCACCTACTCACACACACACTACACACACACACACACAGTCACTGCTCCACTCCCCTCCTGCCCACACACACATCTTCACTGTCATCACTCACATACATCATACATACAGTACTCTGCTTGCAATAGTAAGTCCCTTCACCATACTTGCAGTACCCTGCCCCCCCCCTCTCCTCTACATACACAGCACATTATTTCATCAGGAAGCTTCTCCAACACACATCCCCAACATACTTACAGCACACTGCCCCCCCAATACACAGCACATTGTCTCATGAGGAAGCTTCTCCAACACACATATTGCACACTGCCATCTCCCCACATATACAGCACACTATCCTATCTCCCTTGTCATCCCCCCAACACACACACCAAGACCCCTGGCAGTTGGGTTAGCCCTTGAGCCGTGGATCTGCCCAAGGTTTCTTCCTTGGTAAGAGAGTTTTTCCTTGCCCCTGTTGCTCTTGGGTGCTCCTTGTTGGTGCCCCCCCCCCCAATCCTCCCCCCACCTTTCTTATGCAGCCCTTGCCAGTTAATCTACTAAACCCCCCCCCCCCCATAAATGCACAAATAGGCTGACACCAGACATAATTTCACTGCATTTCTTACTTCCAGTAACTATATGCATGTGACAATAAACTTCCTTGTATCCTTGTATCCTTGAACATATTCTGAACGTCTGAAACAAATGAAAGTTGTATTGTATTGCTGTATCCAAAATAATTGTAAACGATATGGTCTAGTATGTATGTCATCATACCACATTATCATCTTGACACTGGTTTGCATAGCTGTAAAAACAGTTGTAAAACATTTTCCATGTCAATGATGAGAAAAAAAATAATAATACCAATATAACAACTGCAATGGGTGTGTAGTTAATAAACATATGAACCTATTAGTTCAATATTAGTTCAGTGTAGTGAAGTGAACATCAACAGCCTCTCATTCTCCATGAAAGAAAAAGCTATCTTTTAATCATAACTTGATACTGTACACTGCAAGAGCTAGCTGTCTGTGTTATTAGACTACTCTTAATCAGACTCCCCCTTATGATCTGCAGCAAGGCTGCAAAATGATTCCCTTAGCTAAAATGTTGTCGCCTATTACACGGTGTCCTAGAGCTAAGTACGTCAGTGCATCAACAATTTAATAAATTCACTGCTGTTGGTAAGATTACAACTTTGCTAAACTGGCCCCTAAGTATGAATTTAACTGATATTCTTCAACTCTTGTCAGTGTTGTCATTGTCAGAAGCACGAGATTGTGGAGCAATGCTTAATATTATGTCCAAGCTAAAAGTAGTGCCCTTCTCCCCCTTTTTATCCAGAACCTTCTCTGCCCTTAGAACCTGTATTTCTTCCACTGTGGCCCATTCAGCCAGTCGCTCACCATAGTGTAAGGTGGCCTCACTCAAAGCAGGACCTGGCAGGGCTAAAGGCCTACACACCTAGCCAATCAACAGTCAAAACACATCTGTGTCTACCTTGAAGCAAGAACATAGCGTCCGCATGGCTTCCAGTGTTTACGGCCTACATGTGGCACAGGATAACTTGGGTCAGGTTCTATTAGCATGGGGAGCAGGGAGCTTGGAGAAACAAGTATTCTGTATTTAAGCAAAATGGTCATACTTCCTATGGGGCCTTCATTAAATTTACAAATGGAAAATCTAAACCAAAACTGGAATATGTAATCTGATATAATTCACATATATCAGATTACATATTCCTCATCACACTCATCTCGCATATGTGCTCCTGTGACTTGTAGTGGATTGGGGAGAGCAAGGATGGCCTTGATGCTTTGGTCCAGGCATCCATCCAGCACAGCATACAGCATTTCATTTTCCCTGTAAAGCTTCACTAAATTTAGTTAAAACAACAGATATTCCTAGGCGGAGATATCAGATATCAAAATGTATATAAAACACTGGAGGATGATGTAGGAGGTTGCGACCCTATGACATTTTAGTCATTGATTCAATCAATGTAATTTGATGCTAACCTTGTAAATAATACATATACACTTTAGTTTATCGCAAATAACATGAAAAACTGTTATTTCCCTCACCAATGAGCACTACGTAGAGGTCCTTATAAACATCAAGAGGATCTCATAAACCTAGGTTTTTCTATTTAGGATGAATCACCCCTGAGCCTCTTCGCTTTGGGTTTCTTTTCATTATAGGACCACTTCTACCAAATAGCCTTGACTCCCTTCGGAGGAGATATATATTTTTTTATTCTTTATTCTACTCACCGAACGTTCGCTTTTTGGTTGATCACTGGTCCTCGCTCCGGCGTCTCAGGAGAATTCCCTTTCAGTAGGATCCCTTCACCGGGGGTCAGAAGATCAGCCATCTCGCCTTGCTGTCTCAGACAACCAAGGGCTTTCAGGATTCCAAATCCAAGGTCCTAGACCTCACCTATGTATGTTTTTTCAGAAAGCTCATTCTGACCCCAGATGTTGGGATCCTGGGACCTCTCGCAATTCTGTTAGGTAAATCAATTGGAAATCAAGAAGATGAGACAGGAGCCAGTGATCAAAATCATACGATTATATTGAATCTTTGCAAAGAGTGAGGATAGTACAACACAGCTGGTTGAAACAAGGAGTTTTACATTCTAAGAGTGCATTCTGAGTGCTTATATACTTCAGTGGCTACATAAGTCAAGTGTAACTACACCCATAGTCATACAATTCAAGCGTGACTACTCCTAATGGGTAGTCACTTAATCAGATGTTGGTGGTTTGTTACCTTACTTGTTGTGAGCAGGGTTGTCGAGTGATCTTGCCCACAGATCTCTCAAATATTAGAATCTCAGGCTTCTCTGAGCATATCTTATTCTAGGGCTAGGGCCTGAATCACTAGGGGAAAAAAAAGATAAGATGGGCGGTAGCAACCTAACGGCCCTGGTCTGCTTGTAAGTCTCTGGTTTACCCGTTGCTGCGTGTTCAGCTCCCTTACGGGTGTTTCCAGAGGCCCATCCCCAGAACCAGGGCTGAAAGATCACCCCCCTCCATTTTGTTCCAGAGGAAAAACAAAACACTTAGGACTGTAGAAATTATTCAATGACAATTGTAATGCAATGGCACATAATTTGAAAACTGGCAAATCTAAAAAGAATATCAAACAAGGGCATTACATGTCTCTTTTAGCATTGACAGGAAAACAAACAAAATAAAATAATTAAGGCATGTTGACCAAACACAAAACAAAACATGTTGCCACTCTTAAGAGAAGTAACTCTTGACTGAATTAATATAGTATGCTATCAACATCAAAACATCATTTTTTTTTTAAATAATGGAAGACTCCTCTGACAAGCAACACCTTCAAATTGGGTCGAACTTATAAAATATCTTTAACTACATAATTCAAGTGTAATAAATGTCTTTTCTCTTCTCCACTCTCTCTCTCTCTCTCTCTCTCTCTCTCTCTCTCTCTCTTTTACACTGGCTCCCTGACCTTCAAGTGCAGAGATAACAACCACTCACACACACACACACACAGCTAAGTCAGAGAAGATCTGTACCTTATGGTTAAGTGTGTTAGTGTTTTCTGTACCAGCAAGAGTGCCCTCAATGGTGACCACAGAATATCCTTTACCTTTGTGAAAAGGAACAACTCAACAGGAGAGAAGGAATTAGACTTCAAACACTTAACAAAATCTTGGCTTCAGTTTAGTAAATCAAACAAGTTTGAATCCGAAGCAAAAACCCCAAAAGAATTCTCTTATTGAGAGGAAGCACAAAAAAAAAACAATTCAATACAATTTACAGTCAGATGCATCTTTCTTATGTGTATTCTCAGTTACAGTCTGTAACAGATATGTGACCTTCATGCATATCAGCTGGCTAACACACACACACACACACACACACTCTCTCACTCAGGCCTCATGTCGACTGACAGGAGAGAAGACAAAGACAAAACGAACTCAGTCTTTAGTTGCAACACATAACATGTAGCCTATACTTTTAGACGGATTCTTTCTTCTAATTATTTTGTGGTATTTTTGATTGGCTGACACACAATGTTAGCAGCACTGGGATGTTTTGAATAGGCGTCCCCACCTTTATCTTAGTTTGGCCCAACTAATGCTGCTGACCATGTGTGGCTGCCACAGACAGACAAAGCTGCCAAGTACTGTAAGCTAACTGTCCCTTAACAACACAGATGAGGCGGATGTTTTCTTAGATTCAAATAGCTTTGCAGCTCCGAACAAACTAT
>NC_063202.1:12438970-12448970 GCF_017589495.1 Alosa alosa
GATAATGTTTATTTTATTAAAGTACTACTTTTCAGTTGCCTTGGGGCAGCCGTGGCCTACTGGTTAGCGCTTCGGACCTGTTACTGGAGGGTCGAACACGACTAATAGGCACGGCTGAAGTGCCCTTGAGCAAGGCACCTCACCCCGCTGTTGTTGCAGGCAGCTCACTGTGCCGGGATTAGTGTGTGCTTCACCTCACTGTGTGCTGAGTGTGTTTCACTAATTCACGGATTGGGATAAATGCAGAGACCAAAATTTCCCTCATGGGATCAAAAGAGTATATATACTTATATACTATACTATACTATACTATACTATACTATACTATACTATACTATACTTATACTTCCTACTCAGCTCGTCATGGTAAAGAATCACACATTTCTTCATGTGTTTTTGTTCCATCATGATGCTAGTAATCTCCCTTTGCATGTCCACTACTACCCAAAACCCAACATAACATGATGTAGTAGTCGCCCGTTCTCTTTACTGTAATACCCCCGTGCCTCTAAGTCTCACATGGGCCTCTTCTCAAACCTCTATATTTGCATACGGCCTCTCTCCTCGGTCCTCTCTCCTCTGTCCTCTCGGTCCTCTCTCTTCTCTCCTCTCCTCTCTCCTCTGTCTTCTCTCCTCGGTCCTCTCTCTCTCCTCGGTCCTCTCTCCTCGGTCAGTTCGTGCCCCGGACATCGCTCAAAGCCCAATGTCATCAAGGACGTCTCATTTATCTAATTGCAAGGAGGAGATGAGACCGAGGAGAGAGAAGGGAGGTGGAAGGGCCGATACACGACGAAACACAAGAGTACCCTACGTGGAAGCGTTTTCAGTCAGAATTGTGCGATCATTGGTCCAAGCTGCCAAGATAAAAAGTTCCCTCCCACGTCTGCCAACTTTCGGTTTCAAACAAGTTCATAGGGATTTATTTGCGGCAATAAACTAGGAGATAGACCAAGAAAAGAACTTTACATGCTGGAATTATCATGAACTACCATGCAAACCTTTTTTTTTAAAGAAGTTCATGCCTGTTTTGTTCACACATTGTATAATAAGCATTCATGTCTGGAGAACTATCAAACATTCCCTCATTATCAGGGTCAATAAGTGGGAGGAGTCCATGTTCATATGACATTTTCAGGCTTTGTAGTGAGTTCATATTATCTGCAATTTGCGTGTCTGTTTATTCTAGCCTAAGAGGTGATGCGCCGCATCATCAGTAATTGACGTCTCTTAAAAGTGATGCGTGCGTGACCAGGACGTCTCATCTCTCATATCCTCCATATATCCTGTCTCTCCTTCATTCCTCCATCCTCCTATCGCTCCGTCCTCGTTTTAGGAGGAGGGGCTAGGACCGGAGGGAGGGATGGAGGAGGGTGGACAAAAAGACAGATGAGAAGAGGCCATTGTGTGAGCTTTGAGGATCCTCAAACTCAGTATGGTCTTCTAGTGCCATCTATTGGTGTGGCAGAAACTCAAACAGAGAATTTGTGAGTGTGTGTGTGTGTGTGTGTGTGTGTGTGTGTGTGTGTGAGATGACTGAGATAGGGCTGATCTAGATTGAGTATAGCAGAATGAAAGACATAAGTCACACACACACACACACATATCTCACACACACACACACACACACACACACACACACACACACACACAAACACACACACACACACACACACACACACACACACACACACACACACACACACACATATCTCACACACACACACACACACACACACACACATGCATACACATGTGTGTGTACACATACAAACACAAATATACAAATTACGGAGCTGAACACTCCGTAAAAAAATGTGTGTGTGTGAGTGTGTGTGTGTGTGTGTGTCATATGAAACTATATGGCAACAGTGTGTGTTTTGGAAATGAGTTATACACTAAAGGAGAAGTGAGAGAGGAAGAGAGGAACAGAGAGAGAGAGGGATAGAGAGAGAGGAAAAAAAGAGAGGGAGGGGGTGACAGATAGAGAGAGATAGAGAGGGAGGGAGAAACAGAGATACCTTAGAGATGTGTTTCCTGTCGTGCTTGGTTAGTTTTATGTCAGTCCTTTTAAAAGGTTAACAAGTCAGCCCCTGTGGTGTGCAGAAAGGGAACATGAAGAAAGGCATGTTTGAGCTGTTTCTGCAGAGTTCTCTCTACTGAAGTGTTCCCTTGTGTTCTGCTTGAATGTTCTCTCAGTGTCTTCTACTGCAGTGTTCTCCTTGTGTGTTCTACTGCAGTGTTCTCTCTGTGTGTTCTACTGCAGTGTTCTCTCTGTGTGTTCTACTGCAGTGTTCTCTACTCTGTGTGTTCTACTGCAGTGTTCTCTTGGTGTGTTCTACTGCGGTGTTCTATCTACTCTGTGTGTTCCTCTACAGTGTAACGGCTGTTGTTTACTGAGTTTGTTTATGTATAGTTTGTCTTTTAGGCCCAATCCCAATCTCTCCCCTTACACACTCACACATTTTGATGCGTGTTCCCGCTAACTTTGTGAGGGCCTAGGGCTGCCCCCTTATACACACACACACACACTTAGGGCTGTCCCCCTTACACACACACACACACACACACTTAGGGCTGTCCCCTTATACACACACACACACACACACACTTAGGACTGTCCCACTGCAAAATTGTGAGGTGCTTGAGGGCTCGCTCATACCCTTTCTGGTCAGCATCTACAATTCATAGCGTTGTGAGGTGAAACACGGGGTTCATAGCGTTGTGAGGTGGAACACGAGGTTCATAGCGTTGTGAGGTGAAACACAGGGTTCATAGCGTTGTGAGGTGGAACACGAGGTTCATAGCATTGTGAGGTGAAACACAGGGTTCATAGCGTTGTGAGGTGAAACACGAGGTTCATAGCGTTAACATGGGGTTACCCAAAGTCTGGAAGCTTGAAAAAAAATCAGTAAACAACTGCCATGAAACGGAAACAGAGACGTGTTTGCAACAGTTTTTTTTTGTTTTTCTTGATCACTTACGAAGGATGTCTGTTAAGTGTATGAGGGTTCAGGGCTTAGACCTTAGGGCTGACATTGGGATTTAACCTTACTGTGAGTGAGCAGTGAGGTTGTTAGTGGCCCTTGACCCTTGACCTCTTACTGTCAGGTGAACAGTGAGCTTGTTAGTGACCCTTGACCTCTTACTGTCAGGTGAACAGTGAGTTTGTCAGTGACCCTTGTCTCTTATGGTCAGGTGAACAGTGAGCTTGTTAGTGACCCTTGACCTTTGTCTCTTACGGTCAGGTGAAGATTTGGTTCCAGAATCGCCGGGCGAAGGAGAGGAAAATGACGAAACGCACGAAGGTGCAGCAACCACAGCAGGCCTCCACCTCTACACCCCCATCACCTGAGCTGCGTCACCACGGCAACAACATCTCCACAGCAACCAGCAGCAGCAGTAGCACTGGCTTTCTGACAGACAGCATCACCATGAGCATCAAAGAGGAGTTCTAACAGCTGCAGTGTGTGTGTGAGTGCAGGGAGGAGGTGTGTGTGTGTATGTGTGTGACCAGGGCAGCTCTCACACCAGTCAGCTGCAGGGAGGAAGTGTGTGTGTGTTTGTGTGTGTGTGCATGTGCGTCGGGTCTTCCTGCGGGGCCGTTACTGGTTGGGTTGTTGAGGTATAATGGAGACGTTCTAGCCTGACGAGCCAGACCCACATTAAAATGTAAGCTCACAAGCCAACGGAGAGTTGCTAGACTAGCCCTGGTAGGGGCGCGTCTAGATTTCTAGGCTAGACACGTTCTGTTTCTGCTGGAAAGTCCAGTGGTGAGCTGGAGAAGAACTGAAACCAGTGGCAAGACAGTGATGGAGAGAACTAACCACACACAGGGACTCTGTACACGCACACACACACACACACACACACACACGCACACACACACAGGAGATCCAGACCTCAGGGTTCACTACACACCAGTGAGGCCTCATCTGTGAGTCGCATAGGATAAAAGCATCAGCTAAATTAATAAATGTAAATCCAAATGTGCAAAACACACACACGCACGCACACACACACATGCACGCACTCACACATGCACGCACATGCACACACACACACACACACACATACACACAACCCACAAATGCTGCTCAGCAATGCTACCAACACACAACCATGTCAACACTGCAGAGGTCCGGGTTTTCTAATCAGGGCACAGAACTGACCGTTGACCTTTGTACCAATCATTACGGATGTTTTTAACATCATGTTCAATACTTACAATCATTAATTGTTCTGTACCTTAGAACTTTATTGGTTCTATACATTAGAACTTTAGAATACAGTGCCGTCTTAACTGAAGTGATGGGAGATGTTCTAAGCAGAATGTTCTGTTCTGGTTGAAAAAGCTCAGGACCACACTCTGCGCTTCTAGTTGAGAGAACCGCCCTCTCAGACACTGCAGGAAAAGAGACTCCGCCCTCCATGCACACAGCTCAAATGGCAGCCAATCACAATGTTACACCACACCTATGCCACGCTCACCGCCAGCTCACAACGCTACTAATGACATCAGCTTCACACGGAATATCCAGAGACGACGGCAATGATGATGATGATGATGTCTTACTAATGAATAAGTACAAATAAATATTTTGATGTTGGTGCTGTTTGTATTCTGTGTTTTTATGCTTTCGCACGTTGGAATGCATCTGTTTTGGTAGTGTAGTGGTTAACAGGCTGGGCCAGCATGCAGCAGCAAGAAAAGTTGTGGGTACAATTCCCGGTTTCCCCCATTGTGTTCTTGAGCAAGACACTTCACCCCGAGTTGCTCTGGGGACAATGGCCCTTGTACTATAACTGACATACTGTATGTAAGTCACTTTGGATAACAGAGTGTTTGCTAAATGAATACATTTAAATGTAAATAAGAACCATGAAATCACCCCCACACATCGTATGTCTGTTTCCAACAATCCTCTCGCTCAAGTGGAAAAGTGGAAAGCAAGTCTGGAACAGGTCTGATGTGAGGTTGGACACTTCAGCAGGTCTAGAGAGAGTGTCCAGTCGGTGTACAAACCAAACTTTATTTACAAACACAATCTGGAGCTGACAAGAGTCCACCGTCCAGAGTGCAGTCTGACAGAGAGATCTTACAGCAACATATTCAGCAGGAACACAGATTCTAAATTAATCTTAAATACTATCAATCACAATGAAGGAGCTAAGAAAGTATGAAAACCTTATATAATACAAATCAAAACAGCATTTAAATATACTTATACTATATAATATGGCTAGGCGATAAAACGATAGCGATATGTATCGCAATAGACATGTGATCGATATCAATAAAAAATATGTTAGATAGAACATTCGATAATTAAAAGCAACACACACCTCCTTACGTTGTCCATAAATAAATAGGCTAAATATATCTTGCATTGTAGCTATGTGCAACTCTACCAGAGTAGGCGATAGAAGTAGGCCTACCTCAACACAGACTCTCAATGAGTCCTTGCTCCGTGCATACACTCACTCACTCTCTCTCTCTCTCTCCTCCCAACAGGCGCATCCCTCCTCAGCATGCACGTAATCCAAACATTCACAATCGTGCAAGACTACTGGCTAAATTGCTATTGGCAACTGGCTCCCATGTTAACTGGCTGCGTTGATGACGTTTCATGATTGATGACGAGTCTTTGCCAGATGTGGCCGCTTGCAGATTTGTCACTTTCTGATATAGGCCTACTAGAGACGCATTAAATATGCATGACATGTTTAAAAGTCAAAATTGTATGTAGTACTACATGCACTGGACCATGAACATGCAACCCAAAAAACAAACACCTAAATAGCATAAATTAACTCCACATGGGCATTGAACCTTGACTTTGCTTGGTAATCAGACGTCTATCCACTTGCGCCACGAACCAGCTTACGGCACTCACAGAAATTGACTTCAGTTGTATGATTAAAAGAAGTCAGCTAACGTTATTATAATTGTAACAAGTTAACATAGCTGTTCATGTTATCTGGCTACCATGTTATCATGCTACCGTTGCCCAAGCCATTTAGTAGGCCTTCAAAGTATCATGGTTAAGTTTACAAACGTTTCACTGAGGTTAGGCTGGGGTCGCCCCTACCTGAAGTGTCTGTAGAGCCACATGAACGTCAGCAAATAAATCAAATAAAAATGTGTTGCCTAATTGTATCCTTTTGTCCAGCCTATTCTTTTAAGAATTCAGTTCATGAAACACAGGCATTGAAACGCACACTGCAATGGGCAGGAGAAGTCTATAACGTGTCCATATTTTACACAAAATTTGCGCACAGGGAGAGTCAAAACTCTTAGGCTTATAGGCTATTAACGTTAATGTTACTGACATGTAAACGGGTTTGATGTTTTTTTTGATACTTTATTTCCTAATTCTCGCGTTGGGTGCTTCTCCTGTGGCGCAACAGGTTAATGCCTATACATTGCTTTCTCACGCAGTCGACATGGGTTCAGTCCTCCCCATCACACGTTTTTTTTTTTTAATTATTATTTATTTATTTTTAGACCAGCAACGCTTCCTCAATTTAGGCTACAGATACTAGGTGGCCATAGAGAGCATGACCAGCAGTAAGTGAAATGTTTGAAAACCTAACCATGGTACTTTGAAGACCTACTGGCTTGGGCAACTGCTGTAGCAAGACAACACCATCAGCCGTGTTAACTTGCTACAATCATTACCTGACTTCTTCTAATTGTATAGAGTAAGTCAAGTAAATTGCACTATGACTTATCAGCTGGTTCGTAGGCTCAAGTAACGTAGATGAATGATTATCATTTAAGAGGTATCATTTAGGAAGCAGGTTCGATAAATTCAATGTTGAGTTATTATTAGGCTGTTTAGGTATTTATTTTTTGGTGGCATATTTATGGTCCAGTGCATGTAGCGCATCACAGACAATTTTGACATTTAAATATGTCATGCATAGTTGTATTTGTTCGCCTCCAGTTTCCACCAGAAAGTTCGCCCATCTGTCAAAGAAACGTCACCAACGCAGCTGTTAACATGGTGCCAGTTGCCATGTAACAATCGGGTTAGCAGCATCATTAACAAGCTGCATCTAATTTGAATTTAATCAATTAAAGAGTTGATTTGAGATTCGTTGACTATCATGATAGACGATAGGACAAAACCATTCTCCTTAGCTCCAGTCAAGGCTCCTATTGTCTCTTTGTATATCAAATCTATTTGAACTCAGATTAAAGTTTTGTAAAAGCACTCAGTATTACACCAACTATATGTAGGTACCCACAAATACATAATGATTGATAGTACTTTACATGTTGAGAACTGAGGTGATTAAAACGTATTAATATTGCAAAATAAAGTGTTACAGAGGAAGAAGAAAAGGTATTCATTTGAAACTTAAACACATCGGGAAACTGAACAGTCTAACCAGTAGACTATGATAAACTAGCAATTCGTTACTTTGTTTTACAATATTTCCAGCTTCAACCAGTGCTGCTTCTGCGTGTCAGTTTCCCCTGATTGCTTTTATTGAGAACTGAGGTGATTAAAATCAGAGGAAGGTTAAGTTTAAAATAAAAGTGTTTAAATTGAACCTTTTTCCTTCTGGTCCTTATCTGAAATAGATTTAAAAAAAAAAAAATCAATAATTATCGATATCGACTGATATGAAATACTTGGATCATGATACAGTTTTCAGCCATATCGCCCAGCCCTACTATATAATACTATTTGCTTTGCATGTGCTATTACAGTAAACATGTACACTGCATAATATGCAAGACTTACACTCACACACACACACACACACACACACAGCCACGTGAGTTTGAGAGATCTGCTTTTAGAAACAGAACTTGAGAGTGTGAAAGAAAAGCTGACCTGATGGAAAAGGCTTTTTGGGTTTGGTGGCTTCACACACTAAAAATATGACACGCAACATTTACACAACCAACATACAAACACACACTGCAAGGTATGAACACCCCCCTCCCCCCACACACGCATGCACAGCCACACACACACACGCAACATTTACACAACCAACATGCACACACACTGCAGAGTATGAACACCCCCCTCCCCCCACACACGCATGCACAGCCACACACACACGCACACACACATGCACACACACGCACACACACACCCTGTGCTATCACTGCTGTCCTTTTTTGCGGACCTGTGCGTACACATTTTCCTCCGGTGGCGTGTGATTGGTGGGTTGTGGTGCATCTGGTGGCCTGTGATTGGTGGAGCCTGGCAGTCTGACCTCTCCGTACTCCACAGTGTTGTCCACTCTCGTCCTCTCCTCCGTCTTCCTCCTCTTCAGGATGGACACCTCGGCATACTCCACATCATAGCTGTCACCTGCACACACACAAGCACAGAGATGTGTGTGTTTGTGTGACTGGTATCTATGTGTGTGTGTGTGTGTGTGTGTGTGTGTGTGTGTAGTGGCTAAGGAGCTGCTAGCGTGTAGTAGTGTAGTGTATAAGGAGCTGGGCTAGCGTGCAGTAGTAGTGTAGTGGTTAAGGAGCTGGGCTAGCGTGCAGTAGTAGTGTAGTGGTTAAGGAGCTGGGCTAGCATGCAGTAGTGTAGTGGTTAAGTAGGGTGACCAGACGTCCTCTTTTGCCTGGACATGTCCTCTTTTTGAAACCTAAAAATGTGTCCGGGCGGAATTTCAAAGTCGTCCGGGATTTTGTTTATTCTAGCCTCAAATGTGTTTACAGCGAATTTGCATTGCTCTCTCTTTCATTCATGTTTCATTCATGGATAGCATATATATCTATGTATGTCAGTGGTCCCCAAACTACGGCCCGCGGGCCGGATACGGCCTGCCACCTCATTTTGGATGGCCCCCCAAATCATGTCCGTGGTATATAGCATCTGGCCCGCACGGGAGTATGACATCGTCAAACTATGACCCCCGCAATTTCCCCCATTCATTCTCTATGGCGAGTCTTAACAGTACACATGTAATACTCTTTTTGTCCACTGGTGGTTGTTTTGGCGCTGTTTTGCGTTTGCCGTTGAAAACAGAATGAAATGTAGGCCTAACTGCAAACATGTAAGAGGCCTATGCTGACTGAATAAGTGCTCAAAGTATTCTAAAAGTTTATCAATTAATTGTTAATAACTAACTTCTATTCAAGTCATATTTCTGGGACTTTCTGGGATAATTATTTCTATTTTTTATTCACTCGTTAAGTTAGAATGGTGGTCATTTATGTTTTTGCCAGCACTTCATAAAACTCTCATAGTTTGAGTTATTTGAATTATTTGTAGGATATTACTTGTTCACAACATGAGCTGTGTATGCAAAGACACAGAGTTCAGAGTTCACACATTTTGAATAAAATATACTTTTGGGACTCCCTGCCAACACTTTTGGGAATGCTAAAGTCTTTTTATCAGCATTATTTCATTTGAGCTACATTTTACACTGATATGGCATGATGGCAACATAAACACAGCTAACAATGGTATTAAATTGCAGTAGATTAAATGTAATGGAATAGACTGCGGTTGTTCACAGCACTAAGCTATTTATGGTTACTGATATACTCCGAGTCTCTGGCCCTCTCTTAGAGCCAGGCATAGTGAGCTGGCACTCGGAAGAAAAAGTTTGGGTACCACTGGTCTATGTCTTTCATTCACATACTAGTCACGCCCTTCCCCTACAGTTCGCTTTGCATTGAGTGGAAAGTGTAGGGTGTTGAGCCTGACCTTAGCTACCGTCATTGGTCGATAGTAATCTCAAACATTTAATTGGTCAGTCAGTCACCTCAATAGCGCAAACTTCCTTGTTTAGTGTAAGTTCAGACTAATTAAAACGTAAATTTCCATGTCTTTGTCTCGGTCGATATCAACATGAAGCTGAGTGCCTGACCTGCAAAGCAGGCACTTACATGTCGGTCGCAAATAAAGGTGCCAACGACCGACCTAGGCTACACAATATTCAGCAAAGCATCGAACGGCAGCGAGGGGTGAGAGTTTTTCGACCTTAACATTACGTCTCCAAAAACATTTTG
>NC_063202.1:12453970-12476792 GCF_017589495.1 Alosa alosa
TTTCTTTATTCTCCATGATCTTTTCTTAAAAACACCAATTTCACTTGTCTTATGCAAATCTTTCTTTTTCACTTTCCACTCTGAACATGGGCAAAATGCACCATTGACATCAATATGTTTTGTATAGAGGTTATAGGTTACTCTATACAACCAGAGGTGGCAGTGTGGTGACTCTATATAAAACATATTGATGTCAATGGGGCATTTTGCCCATGTTCAGGGTGGAAAATAAAAAAGAAAGATTTGAATAAGACAAGTCAAATTGGTGTTTTCAAAAAAGAAGGATCATTGAGAATAAGGAAAAACATATTTAAAAAATCTTTGTATATTTCCACAAGGTGTTTGGGTGCTCTGAAAATGATAACCAAAATAATTTTTCAGACTTGTGAGGTCTGCTGTTCAGACCCTGAAGTCAAAGTCAAAGTCAAAGTCAGCTTTATTGTCAATTTCTTCACATGTTCCAGACATACAAAGAGATCGAAATTACGTTTCTCACTATCCCACGGTGAAGACAAGACATATTTTACCAATTTAAGTCCACAGACAAACATAACATTCAAGTAAACAAAAAGTAAGTAAATAAGTAAATAAGAGGGCACATATAATAATGAAAAAATAAGAGCAGCAAAATTTGGTTGAAATTGTGCATAGACAGTCAATAAAATACTAGTGCAAAGTCAGGCCAATAAAAGGTTTGGGTAGTTCTGTTTGACCTAAGTAATAAAGAAAGTGGCATAGTGGTGCAAGTTATGTAAGAGCAGCAGAAGTGTTGTGTTTTCAGGACAACAACACCAAGTTGTAAAGTGTACAAGTGTTCAAGTGTGCAAGTGGGAGTAGTGCAGGCGGCCATTGTGGGTCCAATGTCCCAGGATGTTATGTAGCTGAGGGGGAGGGGGGGGAGAGGAGGGAGAGAGTTCAGCATCCTTACAGCTTGGTGTATGAAGCTGTTGGTGAGTCTGGTAGTCGGGAGTCGCGAGGGCTTCTGTACCTCTTCCCAGAGGGCAGTAGATCAAACAGATTGTGAGCTGGGTGACTTGCATCACTCACAATTTTGGTCGCCTTGCGGGTGAGGTGGGTGGTGTAAATGTCCTTCAGGGAGGGGAGTGAAGGGATTTATTTTCTGTTCATTGCTTTTTGTGAGAGTGTTTCTACTTATCTCAGTAAGGAAAATAAATCAAGGGCCTATGTTGAGTACAATTATGTCTTCTGAAGGCTTAAACAGAGCCCAGCCAAAAACTCCAATAAAATTTGTATCAACTTTGAGGGACAGCTATGATCATGCAGGATTATCCAGACCAAACGTGACGATTTTGCTACATACTACATGCTACATGTATCTTGGAAAGTATTGATCTTACAAAAGAGTAATTTTACAGTGTGTCTCCTGGGTAACATAGGTACACCTGGTAATTTTTTCAGAAATTTTTGAGACCTAAGTGCGTGGGCCCTGGTTGAACTGACGTGGAATGACCCTGCAATTACAACACCTAATTTTTACTTCTTTGATTTTAACTAGGTGGCGCTATACATGAAATGAGTGGTTATGGAATGGGTTGACATGGCATATTTTTTCAGTAACAGGGTAATCTAATGAATTACTTTTTACAACGTTACAACGCCGTTAACGTTACTGGACGTTAAATGCGGTGCATTACTTACTTTGCATTGATTGAATAAACTGTGTAATCCGAACGCACCCCTGGCTCACAGCTAGTGAGGAGGTGGGTTAATAACGACGTAAGGGATTATGATTGGCTAAGGCAGAGTCATGTTTTATAATAGCCAATCAGAGCCAGTGTTTTTACACACTTGCCAGCACACGCGCCACACACACACACACACACACACACACAACAGCTAAAGTAGAGATTCGATGAAACAGCAGAGGTCAGGAGCAATCCGATGAAAAGTTGGCATTTTCAAGGTGGAGATATAAGCACTACTTCAAATTCATTGTGGTCAAAGGCAAGAATGTGCATGTAATGTGTACATTATGTCCAGGAGCGAAGACTTTGTTGACATCCGTTGTAAGCAACTCTAATTTAATGAGGCATCTCACACACGCATCTCACACATGCTAGTGGCCAAAAACACCGATAGCCTCCCTCCACCAGAGATGATAGCTCGCCATCCACTAGCAAAGAAGGACTCGGAGCAAAGTCCTCCAAGCAGCAAAAGCTAGATCTTTCTGCCTCACAACAAAAACCTATGACACAGGCTGAAGTCAACCGTAGGTCTGTCGATGTGCAATTTCCCCTTGGGGATCAATAAAGTATTTATCTATCTATCTATCTAATAAATATTGTCTCATGAGGAAGCTTCTCCAACATACATATTGCACACTGCCCTCTCCCCACATACACAGCACACTATCCCATCTCCCCTGTCATCCCCCCAACACACACACCAAGACCCCTGGAAGTTGGGTTAGCCCCCCCTGAGCCGATGGATCTGCCCAAGGTTTCTTCCTTGGTAAAGGAGTTTTTCCTTGCCCTTGTTGCTCTTGGGTGCTCCTTGTTGGTGCCCCCCCCCAATCCTCCCCCACCTTTCTTATGCAGCCCTTGCCACTTAATCTACTAAACCCCTCTTCTACTGCACTTTTACCCCCTCCATAAATGCACAAATAGGCTGACACCAGACATAATTTCACTGCATTTCTTACTTCCAGTAACTATGCTATGCATGTGACAATGCATGTGACAATAAACTTCCTTGTATCCTTGTATCGAAAGTTATAGCCTACAAACACCTGTCTGTTCTACTAATTTCAACTGGCTTTTCAAAACTGCTCAAAAAATCCAAATTCTTTGACATATAGCAACTTTTTTTTTAACAGTAACACAAATAGTTACTTTCCCTGGTAACGAGTTACTCTTATCATAGAGTAATTCAGTTACTAACTCAGTTACTTTTTGGAACAAGTAGTGAGTAACTATAACTAATTACTTTTTTAAAGTAACGTTCCCAACACTGATGCCCACCAAGTTTCGTGTACCCCAGTCTTTCAGTGTCCTGGGAATCCTTGACGGAAATTTGGCCATGCGAAAAAGAAAAGAAAGAAAAAAATCTGAACCTTTAAACCTATATCCTCCTGAGACCGAATCCATAGACCTATGTCCTCTGTAGTGGACATAAGTTCTAGATGCATACCCCTTTGAGCTATTCCTGTGGTCTTTTAAAGAGGACATCCTGGGCTTTCTAATGATATATCATGTGATTGGCTGGGTTGCTGGGAACCTCCTCTTTCTTGTTCTCAAAAATGGTTGACATCAAAACAAGCACATTTTTTGGAAGGAGGAGAGATAAGTCAAATAGTGTCTTCTTATTAAGCATTCATTATGATGGCAATATATGGTCTTGTTACTGAAAATGTCAGGAATCATATGATGAATTTGGAAAGAAGTTAAGTTATTTACATTTTGACATCATTTTACATTTACATCATTTGTATAGGATGAATGAGGGGGGGGCAGATTTGGAGCTCTCAGGTGATGAGTGAGTGAAACAGAGATGAGGACTATGAACCTGTGCCTCAAGAAGATAGCGAGGAAGAGTAAGACTAAAAAATGAAGTATCGCAGATGAAAGAAAAACATGAAAATGAAAACGAACAATCCAGAAAAAAAAAAGAAATACAACTGTCCAAAAAAGGCAAATAAAGTAGTCTAGAAGGATAAATAACATTTTCCCTTATATTTGGTTAAGTTTACCCTTAATTTAATACCACTAAAAGCATAATTTGTCCATTTTTGTAAATTTTCATGGCTACCTTTTTATACTAAAACGGTCCTTTTGTCCACCACATGGGACATGCTATACAATTTGAAATAAAAATAAATAAAAAAAATAAAAATTGTAAGATGTTTTTTTAATCCTAAATAGAAAGAAAAATTTTTTAAAAAAATTTGAAACTTTTTTTTCTTGGTTCCCAGGAGGATATGCTTCGCTGCGCGGCGGTCATAATAAAACACATGAACATAAAATGACATGAACATGTTCTGTTAAAATGGGATCAAATCAGGATCAGCTCAGAGTTGTTCAAAGACAAACCGCAAACCCCTCCGTACTACTGAGTTCATATCCTGTATCTGTTTGTTCACACTTGAGGCTTGGTGGGGGAAGGCAGCTCACACTCTCTGAGTTTACTTACAGCCATTAGAGTCTGACTAGTAAACTTACTAATGTCTAACAGAGCAGATGAGGATACTTACTTTCAATCATCCACTGCACTGTGTCCTTATAGACCCCTTTGAGATCCTCACTAAACCCCTCTGTGTTACAGTGCAGGAGATGTTACATCTGTTATCACATCAAAGGAGAGATGAAGTCATTTACCTTCTATGGTCAGCTGTACTGTGTGTTTCACTCCTCTCCCCGTTGACTCAGTGATCTGCACTCTGTATGTTCCTGCGTCTCTCCTCTCTGCAGGGTTGATAATCATGGTCCTGTTATCAGGAACAAACCGCCACCTCTGTAGGACTGATGTGGTGTTGAACTCAAGAAAGAATTTTGACTTTGACCTTCTGAATTTAAAAACAGCTGTATTGTTATAATGGAGGCTCAGGTCATGTCCTCTGGTGTCCATCAGCTGCAGGTACACAGGTCCTCCCAGAGCCCCATAACATGCAGCATCCTGAGTAGCATCACACACGGAGCCCAGACCTGCATTAAGAGAGGAGATTCATTCTCATCACATATCAGTATGAATGGGCTTCGTGAGTTAATTTGTGTTGAACTGCCCTGTGTGTGATGGAGTCCAGTCACATCAAGAGGTCTCACTACAGTAAGCTTTTGAAATCTCACTGTATATCAGGTAGAAACTGCACACTACTGTATCAGGTAAAAACTGCACACTACTGTTATAAATCTCACTGTATATCAGGTAGAAACAGCACACTACCATTGTGCTGTTCTGTTGTTAATTTACTGTAGGAGTAGGGAGACCTCTAGTGGTCAAATGCGCTTGCAGTAACGTTATTTTGTGATGAGTTATTCAGACACATTTTTTACCACTCAGTAGGCTATTACTGTAATGGCATGATATGACCACTTGGTGGCACTCTGAAGAGTTGACGTTGGAATGTAGAACAAGTGAAGAAATATAATAAAAGTTATCTAGTTGCATCCTGATCGTTGTGTCCTTGAATATAGAGTATAGAGCAGGGGTCGGCAACCTTTTTTGCCTGGAGAGCCAATTATTTTTTTTTTAATCTCACAAGAACCACATAAAGACGGTTACAAAAAAAAGTTTGAATATTTAACGTACAGTTACTTTCATTCAACAGAGGATTTTTAAATACATTTTCTACTCGTTTTAAAAGTAGGCCTAATGTGCAAGTAACTTGAAATGTAAAGTGGAATGACAGAAGTATAGGCCTTAGGCTTCCCATGTACTGTAGGCTAAACACCACCCCCTATTTTTCCAGTGTCCTTTGGTATGCAAAGTAACATCATAGTTAACAACACAACACTCAATTTTCGTTGACATGTCATTGGCGAAATTGAACATAGGCATACCAGATATTAGATTTGGTGATGGCCTTGGAGTCTGGCTGGCTCATATTCAGTGAGGTGAAGTTTCATGCAAGAATTGAGGCCGTCACCATTTAAGGGCAACTCCACTCAAAACTGTCATATCCATATCGAAATTGCCCTTAAACATGAGCGCAGGTTTGTCTTTATATTTTTCATATGCGAGAGATTTCTCACATGCAAGTGGAACCGAACAGGGTTAACACAGCAATACTAACTCGTTGCAGTGTGCGATATATAACGGGCAGTTCATTTCGCGTTTTCAGAATCAGTCTTCGGATGGAAACTTTCCCATTTCAGCCCGCTTGTGTTCAAGGCCGCAAGCTGTGGTCGCTGACGCTTCCTTTTTTGACATTTTCCTTATCTAGCCTACAGCAAGCGCACACATCAACAATAACAAAGTGTTCTCGTTGACTGAAATGGAGGGAAATCGGTGATTTTGTTTGATATTAACTTGGCAACAAACCGCGAATGTAACAATATTGTGCAGGCTACGGTTACGTGAGGTGGAAAGTTATATAGGCTAAATTACTCAGATAGACCTACAATATTACATTTTGAAAATGAACTAAAATAAAATACATTTTAATTAAATACTCATTAATTATTTTCAAAAGCTGAGCCGCATCAGAGGGATCAAAGAGCCGTATGCGGCTCCGGAGCCGCGGGTTGCCAACCCCTGGTATAGAGGAACAATACATGGTGTCAGAAGATCATAACTCACGACAGAAGGAGACTAGAGGCACAGATAACGTGTTGGAGAAGTTATAAGGTGGAAAGTGAAAACGGGTCACCTGCGGTGCAAGAAAAGCAGTGAGTCGGCGAAAGCTAAGAACAAGCTAGCAACTAGCTAAAAGCAAGAAGCATGGACAACGTATTTACCATTACACCACCGGGACCGTTCGATTTCGAGCCAAGCTCGTGGCCCGCATGAATAAAAAGATTCAAACGCTTCAGAATGGCTTCTGGTTTGACAGAAAAAGAATTCTCTCATTTACACAATGGGGGATAAGGCTGACGATATCCTGAGTTCATTGCAATTAACAGAAGAAAAACTAAAGGACTATAAATAGGTAAAAGAGGCTTTTGATGGACATTTTATCGGAGTGCATAACGTTATTTATGAACGAGCCAAGTTTAATAAGAGATGTCAGACCTCATCTCATTGAGAGATAGGGTCTGGGAACTTGACATTCATTTTCTCGTATTTGAAACGTGGTTTACGAATGCCCAGAGGGCGCTACGAATGTCTATCAAATGCGTCTGTACGTAGCTCATAGCGGCTTCGGTGTGTTGTCATCGTCTTGCTGCCCTTGCTCCGTTCTGTGATTGGCCCCCTAACTGAGGCGAAAATTTGCTCCATGGAATCCAGGCTGCCTAGCAGCGTGAATAAAATTGCGCGCATAAGGCAGCATGGGAAAACCCAGGCTAAGGAAGTCGGTGAATCCGCAGAGAACTTTATCACCGCTGTGCATAAGCTAGCTGAACACTGCAAATATGGCCTCTTACGTGAGAAGATGATCCGAGATAGGATTGTTGTCGGCATACTGTCGCCAAATTGTCTGAAAAATTGCAACTTAACCCAGAGTTGGATTAAGCTAAAGCCATTGTTCAAGTGAGGCAGCACGAGGTGGTGAAAAAAGCAACAAGCTGTTCTGCGGTCAGCTGAGTCACCAGGGCAAATGGATGCAGTTTCTCATAACTATAAGAGACAGGTTCATAAAAATAAATCTTAGCAACGTGTAAACCATTCTCAGCCTCATGCTACCACAACAAAGTCCAAACAATGTGGAAAGTGTGGCAAAATCCCAAACCATTCATAGACTTAGTGCTTAGTGCATAGACTGCTATCCCAGAGACAGAATATGTACAGGATCGATATGGCAACCACATAGCGCCGCAAAGACCACTGCTAGGGCCCGCCAACCAACCTCTGGATGTTAAAGGGCAAGTGCTTGCTGTCATTCAGAGAGGCGACAGAAAGATTGAAGAGGAGGTGTTCATTGTGAAGGACCTGAGCACACCCTTACTGGGCCTCCCTGCCATTTGCAGACTGCAGATGATTCCACAGCTCCATAGTATAGACGACGTTGACCACATTTATCACACCAGAGGGAGGCTACTACTTTAAGAGGCTCCCTTTTGGAATATCTTCGGCTCCAGAACATTTTCAGGATTTCTCAGCTGATTGATGGTGTTGACGGAGCCCTGTGCCATGCTGATGATGTCCTAGTCACAGGAAAGGATCGGGCAGAGCATGATGAACGGCTGCACAAAGTGCTACAGAAATTCAGAGAAGCTGGACTCACTCTGAACGAGAAATGTCAGTTTGCTATGTGTGAGATTCGATTCCTGGGCCATGTCATAAACTCAACAGGGATCAAAGCTGACCTGACAAAGCCCATCCGTGACCTGTTAAAGTCAGAGAACAGCTGGACATGGCAGGCACCCCAACAGAAAGCGTTCCTGGAGACGAAGAAGGAACTAGGGTCAGAGACCCAATACAGCCCAAGTCACGAAACCATGGTATCAGCCGATGCCTCTTCCTATGGAATAGGAGGTGTGTTGACACAAAAACAACCAGACGGTGAATGGACACCTGTAGTTTTCATTTCTAGAAGTCTGACCAAGGCCGAATTGCGATAGGCCCAAATAGAAAAAGAGGCTTTAGCTGCGACCTGGGCATGTGAGTGCCTGCGAGGATACTTGAGTGGGCTGGATTTCACTATAAGGACTGATCACAAGCCACTTATAACCCTCCTGAAGTCCAGCTGGATTTTACTATAAGGACTGATCACAAGCCACTTATAACCCTCCTGAAGTCCAGAGCACTGGACGACCTCCCTCCGAGGATTATCAGATTCAGACTTAGATTGCTCAGATTTAATTTCAACATAATCCATGTCCCAGGCAAAAACATTGATAACAGCTGATGCCCTGTCGAGAGCACCTCTTCCAGCTACAGCTACGGAGGCAGAGCAAGACCTGGAAAAGGAATGTAAAGCTTACCTGGACAGCGTAGTAGAAAGCCTCTCAGCCACACCGACAAAGCTGGAACAGACTAAGAGTGCACAAACCTCAGACAACACATGCAAACGTCTCAGTCGATATATTGCAAATGGCTGGCCTGAACACAGACGAGATGTACACGAGCTGCTGCTGCCCTACTGACCTGACAGGTCAGTCCTGCACGATGGAGGATTACTCATGAAAGGTGAGAGACTCATAATACCTAAAAGCATGAGACCTTATATTTTGCAGAGACTTCGCCAGGGACATCAAGGTATCAACAAATGCCTAGCTAGAGCGAGAGAATCAGTCTGGTGGCCAGGCATCACGTCTGCTGTGAAGCAGATGGTTGAGAGATGTGAGATTTGCGCACGGGAAGCTCACACAGCAGTCAAGCCTCTGCTCACTACCGACCTCCCAAACAGACCATGGCAGAGAGTCGCAGCAGATCTTTTCCAATGGCAGAATGGGAACTATTTAGTCATGATAGACTACTTTTCTCGCTTTATCGAAGTTTGCAACCTACCCAACAGCACATCTGCAAAACAGACTATTGCAAGAATTAAAGCTGTGTTTGCTAGGTATGGATGCCCAGAAGTGCTTGTCACGGACAATTGTCCACAATTTTCCTGTCACGAATTCGCTCTGTTTGCGCGAGATTATGACTTCATGCACGTGACAAGCAGCCCCCGTTATCCCCAGAGCAATGGGGAGGCTGAGCGGGCCGTCAGAACCGTGGAAGTCCCTTTTGGAGAAAGAGGGGGGATTTCCACAAGGCTCTGTTGGCCTACAGGGCCACCCCATTGGCACATGGGAGCTCCCCAGCACAACTACTGATGGGGAGGAGATCAGAACACCAGTCCCTGTGTCACCGGAGCGGTTACAACCACAGTGGCCTGATCTCAAGAGATTCAGAGAAAAGGACACTGCCTTGAAACTGCAGCAGCAACAAACGTTCAACCGGAGACACCGCGACAACAGAAGCCTGCGCTCCCGCACTACCAGACTCACCAACAGCTTCATACACCAAGCTGTAAGGATGCTGAACTCTCCCCCTCCTCTCCCCTCCACCCTCAGCTACATAACACCCTGGACATTGGACCCACAATGGCCGCCTGCACTACTCCACCTGCACACTTGAACACTTGCACAACTTGTACACTTTACAACTTGGTGTTGTTGTCCTGAAAACACAACACTTCTGCTGCTCTTACAATAACTTGCACCACTATGCCACTTTCTTTATTACTTAGGTCAAACAGTATTTTATAGTATTTTACAGTATTTGCACTAGTATTTTATTGACTGTCTATGCACAATTTCAAAAAAAATTTTGCTGCTCTTATTTTTTCAATTATTATATGTGCCCTCTTATTCACTTATTTACTTACTTTTTTGTTTACTTGAATGTTATGTTGTCTGTGGACTTAAAATTGGTCAAATATGTCTTGTCTTCACCGTGGGATAGTGAGAAACGTAATTTCGATCTCTTTGTATGTCTGGAACATGTGAAGGAATTGACAATAAAGCTGACTTTGACTTTGACTTTGACCGCACTCAAACCCTGCCACCTCTTCAGCCCGGACAGCAGGTGTGGATCAGACCCACACGCACCAGAGGGACAGTTGTGGGGCCTGCACCTACACCGCGCTCATACGAGGTGGAAACCCCGGAAGGAGGACGGATGCGGCGCAACCGTTCGCACCTCAGAGAGGTACCAGTACCTCCAACATCAGGTGATACTAGGCAATGACTCCAACATCAGGTGATACTAGGCAATGACTCCAACATCAGGTGATACTAGGCAATGACTCCAACATCAGGTGATACTAGGCAATGACTCCAACATCAGGTGATACTAGACAATGACTAGGTCAGGGAGACTGACCAGGGCTCCTGAGAGACTGGACCTTTGAACAGTATACACACATGCACACCACGGTGGACAAGAAAGAAAAACAATAAGACATGTTAGAAAGAAGAAAAAAGTCACTATTTTCCTGTTTGAAAATTGAAATGTTTATTAGAAAAGACATGTTCTGATTATTGCAAACTAAAGGTTTACGTAATAGCCACAGTGAAATTGCGTGAAACTTTAGTACCACTTTCAGCCACTGTGAGTCGCTCTGCCACTGTACATCGCTCTGTCAGTAGCCTGCCTGCCGCCCCTTCTGAAAAAGCAGGAGGCTACCTTTAAACATAATTGTTGCCGAGAGGAATCCCATCCTACGAATTCAATAACAAAATAAATCATGCATAATTAAAAATTACCTCGATTTAGGCTACTTGGGTATGGCATAAGGCTTGGCTACACAGTGGTAACGAAAATCGAAATCTGCTTTTGATAGTCTACCGGTGCCGCTCCACAAAACGAAAAAATATCTTAATTTGCTGTCTACGTTATTGTCAGTGTTGGGGGTAACCAGTAATTCGTTACAGTTACTGAATAATTGTAACGCCCATTCCTGCATTACTCTTGATATCTCTAATATATTAACTTATTGTTTCCATAGGCATGCAGTGATTGCTTATTGAAAATATAGATCAGCCTAGACACATTATTTCATTGTAGAGATTATGCGCAGGACAGAGCATGCATTCTCTCCCTCAAACAGGTTGGCTTCAGCCCGCACCTCCCCTACGCAAATCAAAACAGTGTCTTGTGCAAGAACTGTTCATGCAGACTACAATTGGTGCGGTGTAGCCTACACAACTTTGTTAAAAATTGATGCATTCAAGTTAACTTTGCACTTTATAGTCTACTTATCACAACGTTGTCAATCGCAAACGCTAATTTATTCTAACGTCTCTATACGGAACAACCTGCTTCATTTGCGGAGGACGAAGAGAAAGCACCTTTTTGATAATTGAGCCAGTAGAGAAATAACTGTTCAGAATTAATCTGTAGCCTAGGGTAGGCTTCTGCAGAAAACAATGTTTTTGGCGATTTAATACTATCTAGCAACGTTTTTAACAGGCTACCGGCTACGCAATAGAGGCTTAGACAATATGACCCGCGTTTTGGTTTCGTAAATTAATTTCCCCTACTTCTTGACTGCAATGTAGTCAATTGACTGCTTGACAGGTTATTTTTATTTTTCTGTACAATAAACAAATACATCTGCTTTATGCCACAGAATTACGCACTTGGCCAGCCAATAGAACGGGCACATTTTGGAGAGAATAGAGAATGTACGCACGCAAGAATCTGTAGGCTATTTGTGGCGGGTTACCAGCAAACAATGTTTAATGCATTAACTCAAGACCTCAAACGTTTTCTAAACATTAAAAACATAAAGGATGCAGCAGGCAGCAAATGTAGAAGAGTAATTTCCAGTGGAAGAACAAAATGCTGAATGAAGCCCAAAGCTATGAAGGCATATCTGGCAAGTTGTTATTTCATGAAGACGTAAATGGTTGCGCTATAGGTCAAGTTTGCAAGAAGGAGACATAACGCGTGAGCGTGCCACACTATCCAGGGATGCGCTCACACAGCTGTGGTAGCGGGGGCAGGAGGATTACTGTCAGCGCATGGCTTTATATAAAATTCTTCAACAGAAGCCTTATTAAATAAAGGCCTGCCTTGAATGCAGGCTTGCCCAAAATAAAGGCCTGTGGTTTGCGCAGCATACAGTAAGTAGGCTAAATAACAGACCAGCCACAATATGCGGTATGATGATATGCGGCATGCAGTACCCTACACGCATGGCATGTTCTTAAATAACAATGAAAATCATCAGTAATATTCGACCATTATTTTGTGTAAATGGGCTATGCATTGGGTTAGACACCAGGGGCCATATTCACAAAGCCTTTTATCTTACCACTAGGATTTTAGCTAGGAGTTTCTCTTTTTAAGTTATTCACAAAGCCTTTCAGACCTAGGCCTACTCTTAGTAAGGAAAAATGACAACTCCTAAGAGTGAGCCTTCGTTGCTATGGATGACGTCATTACTCATGCACGAGCTTGACTGAAGTGACCACCTTGATAGAGTCCCGAAGCCATGACGTAGCGTTACCAAGGCAGCAATTTCACTGGATCTAAACAAATCAATCTAACCATTAAAATCGCCATAGCGGTGGCTTTCTTAATCTATTTCAATAATTTTACAACGTTTCTAAGACGTTAGTATATTTTTTTACACTGTAGGAATCACATACTACAATATATTAATACCAACACGATCAAATTCGTGACTACAGAGTTTTATTTTAGCACGGGTTTCCTCCGTAAAAGAGACCTGCATGTAACTTCACAGCATGCGGTTAAAATCCTTAAATTCACGGACGTGTTTTGGCTTTATTTTTTTGGCAAAAAACGTCGCTCTTAACAGCCGCCAGTCTTTGAGAAGACGTGAAATATCCACTGGAATCCAGTGAGATCCAGTGATTCTGCTGTCATGGAAACGCTACGTCACACTTCGGGACTCTATTGGCTGATGATTGTAACGCGGGAATGATTCCAAACACCTCCCTTACAATGATGAGTGACAGGTGACAGGTCTGAGAATGTGTGCGCTACACAAGGATGGAAGATGATGAATAACTGAATAAAAAGGCCTAGCCTAAATGAATCAAGAGTAAGGCAAAACAAATAGCCTAGTAGCCTAATGAAACATACGGATTGATGCAGTATCTTTGTAACATTATTAAATTAATCTGTTACTATGCCTATGCCTACGTTTGCAAAGAGGAGAACATTTTAATATGATTCACAATAACATTACATTTAATTTACATGTTGACAATGAGTAGCCTAGTTTTGGTTGTTGTTGGTGGCGTTATTAGTGGCGCATGTTAGTTAGGCCTACAATCGCTTCCTCGCGATTGGAAGCTCCTGTATTATGTAGGATTTCAAAACATCACGAAATGACACAAAAAGCGGTTTGTGAATAGGTCTGTGAGTTAGGAGTCCTCTCGACTTCTTTTAAGCTGTCCCAGAGGTGGAAAGGTGCGATTTGTTGGGGGCAGGGCCGGATTAACAATTCATAGGCCCCTAGGCACAAATGTCTGATGGCCCCCCCTGCCCCCCAGCCAACGTGAATTGGGCGGTCAGTTAATAGGCCTATATCGTGAAGATTTTTCTTGCCATCTAAGGCACGAGCGCATCTGTGAGGCCAAGCCTCACCAAGTAGCCCGTTTGTTTACAACTAACTTCCCCTGGGGATCAATAAAGTATCTATCTATCTATCTATCTATCTAACATTACATTTAATTAAACTGCTTATAGGCTATGCCGAAATAGTTTTCAACATTTTGAATATTAGTGTCGGGTGAATTAGGAAATGTTCTCAAAGTAGCCTTATGGCTGAAAGCTGCTTGGGATCCCCCCCATCAAGCAATATAACCATACAAACACGTGGCCTGCACTCATTGTTTCAAAAGGAGTAATTTCGGCTTTGTCGGAACTGGCCATTGTAGGGTACGTAAAAATAAACTTCCAAAACTAACGAAAAATATTTATCTTCTTTCAGTTAATTTAAAAGTTTCCAAAAAGTTAAAAACAGATGACGTGATGCGCCAATAATATAGCCTAGATATTCCAATATATTCAAATAGGCTACATGTGTTTATTTTAGAGGGAAAATTCGAACTTCATTTTTGAGCAATTTTGACAGCCCTGGTCCACTGTAGGCTACGCCAATCGGCTATTACTGTAACACCTTCCACCTAGCCCCGGTGAGTGGGGATTGCTATAATGTGTGTGAAATAGCACCATTGAGTAGCCTATGCGAATAGCCTAAAAATCCTTAAACCTGAGAGAGGAGGAAAAGGGTGCTCGCGGGTAGGCCCGAAACGTTAGGAAATCGATTAAAAATAGGATTTCGGCCCCTTCCAGTAAAAAAAGTCATCCAATGCAGATGTAAATTAGGTAAATAATGCAACCTTAACGAAACCGAACTCTGGGATTTATTTGAACGTTTATTTTGAAGTGTTTCAGTTGATTTGATGTCAGATGATTCAAACGTCCCTACCAAGGCAGGCTACTTGCTGTAGGGTTTTTTTTTTTTTGCTTCCTAAGCCCAAGTAATGTATCCATAGCCTACCATTCAAATATGTGCTTCCAAAACCCAAACTGACTTTTTTTTAATCATTAGTAAAACAAAAGCAAACAGTTTATGTCTATGAACACAGTTTGTAATGATCAATTCTGAGCTGTGTGACATCTGCTGCAGCTCTAATTATGAAAAGCCAAGTGGATTGTGTGTGACTTGTCTGTTCTGAAAACCTATATAACCCTTATGAAAAACAATTCAAAGACCTGTTATTTTCATTTTTGGATTAGACTAGCCAGTCTCTATGCTGTTTTCATGGACAGCAAGACCCGCTTCATTCATTGTTTTAAATAACGTTGCACACGCCATCTCCAGTGGTTCATTTACTTGCGCAGCAGACGCGCAGATTGGATGAGCGCTGACACCACTACCCCCTAATTGCATGTCTCTATTTGATAACACTAAATTAAGATATTTTCTAATCAGGAATATGTTTAGTTTATTTTTCTTTCGGTCCGCGGTTCCATGGGCTACCATTCAATTGCAGCACATTATCCGCGGACTAGCAATCTCCTCGTCGAGGAGGCCCTATAAGCCTGCAGATCATAGACAGAGAAAGCATGCTCTGGGAATATGGAATCAATTTTGTGTCAAAAAAATTAAAGAATACTTAAAAAATAGCAAGCAAAAAAATACAAATCAAAATACCAAATAGAAAAAATCAAACAAAAAAATTAAACTCAATTAAAAAATACAAGATTGCAATGAAATCATTTGGGTAACCGTGTAACATATTTGTCTTTACCTCTTTCTCAGTTTTGTTTGATGCTGTTTTCTTTGATTACGATTCCAGCTTTCTCGTTTGCGCTCCCTGACTTTTTGATTGCGGTTTTGACACAAACGTGTCTGGGGGTTGGGATTTCCTTGGGTGCATTCCCATTGGCTTATTTATGTTTGACGGACAGCTAAGCAAGTTTACAATTCAGTTTATTATTAACAATTGTAACTATTACTGATTGTACATTGTTGTTTACAGGAGCAAGTACGAACTGAGTTCTTACAAAGAATACAACAAAGATTCCTCTTAATGTTCAGAAATGAAGCACTAGACCTCGGCTATCTATTAGATGTTGCCCAGCAGGAATGGAATGTTAGCTATTAGCTAGCCTAGCGAGCGGGGCTCAAGGTGAGGCGGTGTGTCTTGACGTGAGCTAGCCGGTTACCAAGCGGGGCTCAAGGCAAGGCTGCTGTGATTGTGCTTGACTGGGACTAGCGGTTACCGAGCTGGGCTCAAGGTAAACCACTCCGTGTTTGGGTTTGACAGAGGCTAGCCTGTGGCTGAGCTGGGCTCCAGACGAGGCTACCGTGCTTGTGGACAGTAACGTTAGGCAGTCACCGAGCATGGCTCAAGATGAAGATTCCTCTTAGCGGGCTGTTCAGACTACACTCTCGTGTTAATTGTAACCCACTCTCTAAAGCCTTTCGTGACACATAGAAAATACTTTTGAATGAACCTGACGTGTTCTTCATTCTCTGATTCTAAAAATGTCATTTTTGAGTCATTTAAACTTAATACAAAGTGGTTTTGAGCCATTTTAAATCGCTGAGCCTCCGTCTACTGACAGCCAGGGTGTATACATTTCTTCTACGGCTGCAAACGGGATTCACTCGCAGTTAACCAAATATTTCTTTATTAGGGCAGGGCAGGCATATTTCTGGCTATTAAATTATTTCTAAACCAGTCTGCTAAAGTCTGTAGTGAAGTCTGTGTAGGGTTTTCCAGGCTCCATTTCTTTTTATGAGACACCCTGTTCACCAGAGCCATCTGGCGGTTGTTTGGGTTGTTGCAGCGCTGTTGCAGTGTCACTGGAGAAATACAAGTCATTGTACAGAAAGTTGCGTCATCCAGCGCGAGGTCACGTGCGAACCTCGAGGGAAGCTGGCCAATTTGAAGTAATGCCCACTGTAGTTGTAATGAAAAAGTTTCTCTTGTGTGGAACTTTTTCTATGGACTTTAGTTCGTTTTGAATGATTACTTTTTATCCAATATGCTAATGGTTAACAATCCAATGGAATTCACCATACATATTAGCCTTAAAGGAGAATTCCGGTGTGATATTGACCTAAAGTGTGTTGAAATATGATACCGAGTGTGAACATATGTCTGATAGCTCATCTCGGCTTGTCCCCTGCACTCCGAAATCTGGCGCTATTAGTCGATGCTACCAATAGGTTTTCAAAGGGGGTGCCTCAGGCATCGGCCTAGCCATGCAAATAAATAACTGTTTTACACCATTTACGAGGCTCAAAGTAGCTCCACCCTTCATTGGTAGACTTCCGAGGGCCCTGACATTTAAAACGAGACATTGAGAACTTTGTAAAAGCACTGGTAGTTTATCTACAAGACGATTTATACAGACAGTACCTTCAGGAAGTTTACCGTTCGCTGCCATCTTGGATTTAGTCACGATAAGTCGAGCGACGAGTACAAATGAACAGGTTTCCCAAATTAATTCTGTGGAAATGCATGGATTCCAGTTGCTGCCATTCGTACTCGTCGCCCGACTTATCGTGACTAAATTCAAGATGGCGAACGGTAAACTTCCTGAAGGTACTGTCTGCTACGTCAAATCTACGAAACTCCCGCCCTGGTGCCGAAATCACTCACAACAGAAGCGATCCCAGATGGATGTGAGTGGAGCTAGGCGGAACAAAATTCATCTGGCGAGAGTTAAGTTAAGAAACAGCATACTACCATCAGGCAGAAACAGCACACTACCGTTATAAATCTCACCGTATAGTGTATATCAGGTAGAAACAGCACACTACCGTTATAAATCTCACTGTATATCAGGTAGAAACAGCACACTACTGTAAGCTGTGATAGATGGGTGGCATCCCTCAATATGTAGAATCACATAAAGATCTTTATCGGATGACAGTTAACTGAAACATCCACACAAAATCCAACTCTGGTGTTTGTTTATCTGTATACAATAAAACTAAATAAGCATACTTAACTCACTGTGTAGGAACAACTACTGACAAACAAATGGATGGTGTATTTTTTAGTATTGTTCAAATGTGATGCCAGTGTGTGCTATGGCAGCAGTGAGGAACAGTGGTGAGCATGTACAGTACAGTAGGTCCAGATTAGCATGGTTTTATTTTGATGCTCATTGAGCTCAATGCAAATCTAACCAGCTAATAGGCTAACTGAAATAAAACCATGCCAATCTCTAGGTATGGTGAAGGGTATGTGATGATGTGGTACTATTTTAATTCCAAAGGCCAAGGGAACTTTATTAGGATGCATAGTATCTTGGATCCATGAAATAACTGGCCTTTAAATTTAAAATCTGCCTGCCTCTATGGGAATTTATCATAGGGGTGCCAATACTTGAATCTGCCTGCCTCTATGGGAATTTATCATAGTGGTGCCAATGACCCCTGTATTTTAAGGAAGAACATTTATTTATTTATGATACATTATTCATTCACGGACGAATTACGATCTCTGTTACATATACATGTGTGTGAGTAGGTTATGTCTGTAAATCATTATCTCTTACCTGAGGTGCTAATGCTAACATATACTGTAGTTACTATATAACTAGATAAGCATTAGTGCAGCAGGCCACATACTTGTATCTCACTGTCTATAAAAGGACACATAATATAGGATACTAGAGTACAGCACTAATGTGAGTAATACCTCCCTGTACTGTACACATGTGTGAGTAGGTTATGGCTGTGAGAATATGTGAGGGCCCAAATAGAGTGGGGGGTATAGAGCTTTACAGCCAGGGCTACATCATTAGCAATGACCACATGCATTTAAAGCCCAACACTGTGTCCTTCCTTTACAAGTCACTAAATAAGAAACAACAGTCATCCGTTCCAGTAGAACATCACCAACACATCAGGGCTCCATGAAACTTAAAGTAGCAGTAGAATCTCCTAGAAAACTAAATCTGGTCTATTTTACAAAGACACACACGCACAAACTTTAGATAGGGAGAGATACAGCACACACACACACACACACACACAGCAGTCATCTGTTCTCACTTTTACATCAGGCCTCACAAGTAACAGTAGTATTTTCTGGAGAACTTAATCTAGTTTTACACACACACACACACACACACACACACAAACACACACTTACCATAAGTCGATGTAACTAGTAGGACAAGTCCAGTGAAAGCTCTCATCTGTGGCAGCAACACACACATCCTGGCGAATACTCCCTTTCACACACACACACACACACACAGGCAAGTCCGTCTCTGGAGAGTTCAACTGAGCCCACTGAGTATAAGCAGAGAGAGAGAGACAGAGATAAATAACACTGGGTCGTTGTGTGGGTACTTCCTCTGGAAAGAGGAAGTTGGACTCTGTCAGATGCGTAGTTGCTGCGACTCATCCTTTCACAACACTGAAACAGAAGGAGCAGATGTGCTGACCGATCCCACTCCTCTGCAACTCTCATTTTAACTTTCTATTCATGGAAAACCTGCAGTTTTATTTAGCATTTATGAATGTACTGCTCTGTACTAGTGTGTGTGTGTGTGTTTGTGTGTGTGTGTGTGTGTGTATGTGTGTGTGTGTGTGTATGAAGATGCCTTACGTGCCTCTGTACTCTGTTGTGGATGTACTCATGGACAGCTGTGGACACAGTTCTACAACTCTAGAGGAGTTCCACTAGCTCATCACACTACTGCCCCATCATACTACTGCCCCATCACACTACTGCCACTACTGCCCCATCATACTACATACTACTGCCCCATCACACTACTGCCACTACTGCCCCATCATACTACTGCCACTACTGCCCCATCATACTACATACTACTGCCCCATCACACTACTGCCACTACTGCCCCATCATACTACATACTACTGCCCCATCACACTACTGCCACTACTGCCCCATCACACTACTGCCACTACTGCCCCATCATACTACTGCCCCATCACACTACTGCCCCATCATACTACTGCCACTACTGCCCCATCACACACACAAATACACACATGCTTGCATGCACACACACGCAACACACACATGTGCACACACACACACACGTATGCAGACACACCTAGGAGCTGAATTAGACTGGCTGTGTGGCGTGTCCGTTTTTATTTCGGCTCCCATGTGAACGGATTAGAGCTGCGCTGAAAACGTGTGGATGCTAGAAATAGGACGATGCAAGCGTCTTGGACGTGTTTCCATTCAAAAGAGACAGTGAAGAGATGTTTTAATAGGCAGAGAGGCCGCTGCAGTGCTGCATCAGATACGCTTCTGGTGTGAATAGAGATCATAAACGCCACACTGCCACCACGCAACTGACACGCAACAGAAGCGCCACATTCACGCCACGCAGGCAGTCTGAGTCAGCTCTCAGGGGAACGTGGCGTGTCTGTTGCATGTCAGTTGCGTGGCGGCTGCGTGGTGTTTTCTATGTCTTTGCACACCAGAAGTGTGTCTGATGCGGTGCTGCGGCGGCCTTTCTGCCAATTAAAACGTCTCTTTTCCTCATGTAACTTTTTTCTTCACTGTTTTGAATGGAATTGCTTCCAACACACTTGCGTGTGGCGTGAAAAATAGGTGTCGGTCCTATTTCTAGCATGCACGTGTAGCAGGGTAGCTTGTGCTTTCCCTGTTTCCCTCTGGCAGCTGCTGGATTGGAGGTGGGCACGTTGATGAGGGGGCGGCCCCTGCATCGAGTATATTTATACGGCCAGATATCAGCTGACGGTGCGTCTTCCGTTTTCCCATTGTCGCTGGAGGAGCTAGCTTCCGTGTTTGGGTGGCTTGCGGGCAGTTTGGTTTGGCCTTGCTGGAGCTTGGTTTACTGCTTGGGTCTCTTGCATCTTTCTACTACAAGGTAAGCTTTCTCTCTTGTAAATTCACACAGGGTTTGATGCAGTCGCTACACTTGTTCATGCTTTTGTGCGACCGCATCATTAGTTTATGCTTCCTTGTTCTAGAGCGCATCTTCGCTTGGCAGCGGACTGTTTGCACGTCCTGCCTTGAGCGTTTGTTCATTGGAACCGTGCCATTAAGGTATTCCGGTTTTCCTAATTTATTTTGGACGCATTCTATACCTCGTTGATTATCTCCGGTGGGTTTAGTCTGCATGTTTGCCTGTCGTCTGGTTTTAGCACTGTTCCGTAGCCTTTCCTGTCATGGTGTTGGATCAGCTGTGCTTCCAGGTATGAAGCCTACTGTTAATTTCAGTTTCTGCATTTAGAGGTGTTTGGCTTGTATTAATTCTCCTCTGTGATTCTAGACAGTCAAGTTTAACTGAAGCCTGTGCGGTGCTCCAGATTGTGGCTGCACATAGGCCTCGCCGCTGCTGCTTTGTTTCTACGTCATTTCTACCGTAGGCTAACCTTTGCTGTCCAGTCAGGTAGCTTCCCCCCCCCCGGTCGTGCCACCTGGGAAGCTGCTTGCCGTATACTATCCTGTGCATTGTTATTGTATGTACGGTGTGCTGTTCTAACGTCCACTGTCTAAATATACTCGGCTGGACTGTACTCCCCTTTTGCCACCACCGGCTCTCGCTATATGGTTTAGGCTTCTGTGTCTGGTGTCTTCACGCTTTGTACTGTTTTTGTTTATTTTTTTTATTTTTCATTTCACTCTCCTAACTAGGAGAGTTGACTGCATGTGCTTGTGTGTGTGTGTCTGCGGTTGGGGTGCGTGTGTGTGTGCGTGTTTGCGGTTGGGGGCATGTGTGTGTGTGTGTGTGTGTGCGTGGGCGTTTGTATCTTGTGATTGTATGTATTTTACAGTGGACCATTGGGGCAGACTGCAGGGACCTCCCGCCTAGTACTAGTTGGAAGTCCCAGGGCTCTGTTTGCATAAAAGATAAGTGTATGCTATGTCCAGCTGGCCACTTTGTGACCTCCCTGACCTCAGTAACCATTGTTGCCCTTGTCTTTCTTTCTCTCTCTCTCGGTGTGTGTGGAAGACAGGAGCTGTTTGACCTAGAGCACTGGTCCTCTATTTTGTGCACATCCAGGGTTTTGCTTTCTTTTCTTTTGTATTTTGATGTGGTGTGGTTTTGGACCCGTCCCCCGAAATATAAAATATATTATATTTTGACATGTATCTCACCACAGCAAGCTCATAGCTCTACGTGCATTTCATGTGTGTGTAGGGCAGACTGTCCTGAATCTGGCAGTATCATTGCCACGGTGGAGGGATTCTCTGGGGCTGAGCAATTTACAGACATATGTGGTGTGCGCCTTACAGAAATAAATGGCATTTTATTTAGTGATTAAAAATGACCTTTCTGCGCTCCCTATCTGGAACACGAACTGGTCTGACCTGACTTGACCCGAGTTTACATGTGTGTGCCTCTCTGCACTCATGATTCTCGACAACTTTTTACTGCGTTGCCATGAACAAAGTAAAGGCAAAAAAGGTGTTTCTTTGTCGAACAAATTGGGATGCAATGTGAGCCTTGAATTGAATGCCATGCAGGAATTTACTAGGATCTCAAAACCGGATTATGAACATTCTTTGCCATAGAGAAGCACACAATAGCATTGGATTATAAATGCTTTGCCACAAAAACAGACAAGACACGTGAGGTAAGTCGAGATATAGCCTATGAAGTTATTATTTTGCTTTCACTTCGTCTGTTTTATAACCCAGAAGGATGTATGGTATCAAATGATAGCTCTGTGTCTCCTCTTTCATCTGACATGCGTGGCATATCTATCCGATCACAGGTCCGAGAGTAATTCAAACGAGAGTAATGGGTGTGCAGTTGTTTTTTGTACATGACGTTATTATTTTGCAGTCAGTTCGTCTGTTTTCATAAGGCAGAAGGATCGACATACTTGGTATCAATGGATAGCCCTCTGTCTCCTCTTTCATCTGATATGCTTGCCAGATCTATGCGTTCACGGGTTCGCGAGTAATTCAAACGAGGTGCCCAGGTGAACGCAGAGACTGTAAATATGATGCAGTTTTAATTTAAATCTTCATACTTTAACGTACAGACAAGTGCGTGGTCTCCTTGGAAAGTCCCACTTCTCTGTCACACAATAAAGGCTTCTCGCTGCTATGAACAGTTGCGGAGCAATTTAACAGAGAAGAAAGGGTGTGTTTTTTGACGCACTTTGCGTCAATCGGCTTCTAAGGGTTAAAATTTCACGTACCCCCTGGAGTGCCTTCACATACCCCCATTTGAGAACCAGTGCTGCTTTGGAGCATTTGTACTAATTAAATAACAAGCACTTCTATTGGTTCTCCATCTTTAC
>NC_063202.1:12477292-12484792 GCF_017589495.1 Alosa alosa
AGACACATTAAACTATTGAACAAGCTCAATTTGTGTGTGTGTGTGTTGTGTTAATTTAGCTCAGAGGCGAGGCGAGGAAATATGTTAGATCAACAACCTTTTTTTGAGTATGACTAAGGCGAGGCGGCGGACGAAGGCACTAATGTCCTGAAACACTGACTAAGACTATATTAAGATGCATTGTTGTTGACGAAAAAAGAAGAGACTAAAATGTTTTGCATGAAATAAAAACTAAGATAAAATCTCTCTTCATTTTCGTCTACAAAATGAGAAGACAGAATATCTAGCTGTTACGTTTTCAAAATATTCCGAATGAGTTCATGCTCCTGTAGGCTAGTCTACGTGCGGTTGCTGCAACCCTGTGGCTGCAACACGAAACTACATGGAACAAGAACACCGGAGATTTCTGCCAGAGTTAAGCTAACTACCTAGCTTTATGACACAATGCTACATACCCAGAAGTTGAAGCTTCTCTCATACAAACTAACATCCCCCAGAATGTCCATACGAAAATGTTTAGCATGTAATGTCAACTATTTGACTAGTTACACTGATGATGCAAAGTTTGCTAGCAAGTTAGCTATGGATAAGATGGAGAGTTTGTTTGGGGAATGTGTTGCCTTTTGGGCGCATATCGCCATCTAGCGTGGCGGAGTAAAACATTAATACTTGGGTCTACGACAGTGTTTCTTAAACTTTTTCAGAAGAAGGACAACTTAACTAACCCTAGCTAAAAAAAAAGAAAGATTAGACCTACTTCACCAGTATATTAGTCTACACAATAGGCCTACTCACTGAACCACCTTGCTTATTGTCTTTGCACTTTGCTTATTGTGTCAGAGGATTCATATGATTTAAACTGGCATATCTTACATAGACAGTGTTGCAGAACTGTTTGGATTTACATACAAGTTGGTTCAATATTGCAAACAACTCATCTATATTATATTTTACCACGTCTGCTCGCGGACCACTTAGGATAGCTTGCGGACCACCACACTTTGAGAAACACTGGTCTACGAATATCATGACAGTGGTCCTGTCAAATCTTTTACTGTCTATGGTCAAATCCCAGCCGAGCTATAATTGTAGCTTGACTTACCTGAGCATGTAAACATACTGACTGACAAAAAATCAGAATGAGTAATTATAACAGACGAGTAGCTCTGTGGACACACAATATTGTTGGAAAATTGAGATGTGTGAAACACTATTTGACTCAAATGGTAATCAGAAATAATTTGTTATAAAAAAAAAGACTAAACTGTTTTGACTAAAACTGACTAAGACTAAGATACCTTTAGTTTTCATTTGACTAAAACTAGACTAAAATGACGAGACTTTTAGTCGACTAAAACTTGACTAACAAAAATGATATTTGAATGACTAAATATGACAAAGACTAAAAAGGACATTTCGTCACAAGACTAAGACTAAATTAAAAATAGGTGAGGTAACGCTTTAGAATAACATGTGCTTATTAGGTATTAACAGTGCATAATAAGCAGTTAACAATTCATTACTAACAGTTAGTTAACTGGTGTTATCCTTTAATAACATTAACTAACTGTTAACATGCAGCTTGTAAGTGTTAATAAGCAGCCTTTTAAGTTGCTTACAAGCATATTTGTTAACAGTTGTAAGTGTTAACAAGCAGCTTGTTAATGCTTGTTAATGGTGTATAAGACAAAGAGGTGGATAACTAATACGCTTATAAGACCTTTCTTACCTATTTGTAGTACATTTTGCAGCCCCCCAATCTAAAGCGAGGACCATGTAGCCTATAGTTCCACAAGCCCAACCTTCTATCTCTCTATATACTGTATCTCTCTATCTAGCTTGGTTTAGCTGTGAGAAATGCACCTTCAAAATTGTTGCAGTGAGCAGGACCCGAACCCCGGTCTCCCGCGTCAGGGGGTGCATCGCTACTTTTTGGGTTCGGACGCAACTCTGTCGGAGGCGGGCCGGGTTCGGACAGAAATTTGCGGCCCGATCCGCACTCTAGTGTGTGTGTGTGTGTAAGATGTTCCTCCTTGATAAACTCACCTGCTGGAGGCTTCCTGCTCTTGCATCTGCTCCTCCTGTTCGCCGGTGGCAACATCAGAATACACCACCTCCTGGGCTTCCACACCTGATGAAGTCACGCATGCAGACAACACACAACATGGAAAGTGTGTGTGCCTGTATGTGTGTGCGTGTGTGTGTGTGTGTGTGTGTGTGTGTGTGTGTGTGTGTGTGTGTGTGTGTATGTGTGTGTGTGTGTGTGTGTGTGTGTGTCTGTGTACGTGCGATCCTGCGCAGGTGTGTTTGTTTTTATATTACCTTGCATGTCTGATCTTCTGGTGTTGCTAGTCACCTTGACATACACTACATCATCAGGGTCTTCCTTTACTGCAGACACACACACACAGACACACACACACACACCTTTAGTCCTGTGTGTTGATTACTGCAGCATGTAAACAGGTTGAACTCAAACATAAGACTCTAAGGTTGAGCATCCATGTATGTCTCAGCTGCAGCTCCAACATGCAAATTAATAAAAATGTATGTGTGTGTGTGTGTGTGTGTGTCTCTGTGTGTGTGTGTGTGTGTGTGTGTGTGTGTGTGTCAGAGGCTTTCTGACCTGGTGTGTGTGTATTTCTCCTTTTCCTCCAGATGTAGAACATCCACGCAGCAACACACAGACACACAAGGATGAACACCAGGAAGGATGACACATAAATCACTGCAGTGTATGAGAGAAGACACACACACACACACTGTTGCAACCTGCTCTGAGCCGCAACACATAGGGAATGGGGACAACAGAGAAAACTTTAACAGATAAAGTATTTAACAGATTTGACTAGGATAACATAATGTTTGCAGTCTGAATAAACGCAATTCCAATAGTTTTTTACAATAGTTTATTTTGCTTGCCAGTTACAAAATCTGCATGATACAACTGTCATGGGTAGTTTTCTACTGCAATATTTCTCGTTTTTTTTCCGGGAATAAAATGTCAAATGGGCAGCCAAGAGTAATATTATTGCTGACAGCCATGTCACATAGCGCATGCGTTATGTTGCACATTATGGCAAAGGGGACATGCAGCTCGTCATGCGTTTCCCAAAGTATATGCACCAATAAAGTACATTAAATAATTTAAATTATTAATAAAAGCAATAATTGCATGAAATACAGGTTGTTCACAAGTATCGAAGCTTGAGTCCGAGTCAAGTCTAAAGTCTTTTGAGGTGAGTTGCAAGTCAAGTCTGAAGTCACTGTTGTGACTCGAGTCCCCATCATCTGTGTAACATCATGAAACAGACGGAGAATAAGTACATTTGTTTGTATTGAGAAGTGATTCTGTCATAGTTTTTGCACAAATTAAAGCAGAAAAACACCAAATGGTGAATAAAATGTTCAAGTGTAATGAAGTCTTGGATTTGTTATTCACCTATTCAGATTCTGAAGGAGAATTTCTGCCTTTTGGAGATGACAATTGATCGTTTATAGACTGATAGTCACAGTGTGTCTGTGAATGGAGGTGCGTCTTTGTGTGTGTACGACAGTGTCTCTAAGCATACAATGTGTATTTCGACTCTTTGTCCAACATAGCTGGAGGTGGCAGTGGGAAACGTGATGATGTACAGACAGCAGGAGGAGTAAAAATAGGGCTCTGAAGAACTACAAAGTTACCCAAGATAGGAACAGATTTGACTACATAGAGACTATTTTATGGTATAGGCTAGTATATAGGCCTTGTGGTTATGGTATAGGCTAGTATATAGGCCAGTGATGTCATGATATGCAAATTAGATGAATACATACCCCCATAAACTTTTGATCATACTCTGATTTTTCACATTTACAGTTGGACTTTATCTCTGACCAAATTCAAGCCTTTTGAAATGTTGATGTCAAAATCCAGTGTTGTTTTTTTTAAACCTTGGCGCCTAAAGATACTGATGACGGTAATAGCCGCACAGTGAGATGACCGTCTTACCTGACACTGGGCGCTCTGTGTGGGCAGAGGGGAGGGTGTGGTTAGCTGGTGTGACAGACACAGTGGTGGAGGCACCTGAAAGGAAACAGCACCTGTAGCACCATATGTGACTGAAACACTCCCTCCAGCAGAGAGCGCAAACATCTTACAAACAGGCTGCATGGGTTTACAGTAATATGTCTAATTGATGATAAATACGTTATAATACCAACACATGGTAGATGCAACAGGCAATTCAATAACACATTTATAATCCAGTGTTTTGAAATCATCACTGCAGATCAAATGTTTTCATTTGATCAACCGCTCAAACATAGATACTTATGTGCATCATCTGTTAGTATTTCATTCTCTAATTACCAATCAGAGTTGTAGACATCATGGCATTTACATGAGTTTGCCCCAGAGCAGAATCATTATTGACCTGCCTGATGTCTGTATTACAGATTACAGAGGTAATCATGATTACTGTAAATCACTCAGGTGTGAAGTCACTGACCATAGCAGAGCTCCATCAGTCTGGTGGTGTGTTTGCTGCTGACGTGGTTCCTGACGCTGCAGGTGAGTTGTCCAGTCACATTCCCCCTCAGCAGGAGAGGCTGGTTATCTGAACTGAGATCAGCATCAGCTTCACCCAGGGGCCTCCCATCCAGAGACCAGCTGTACTGAGGACTGTCCCCATTGGAGGAGCACCTTAAACTCCTCTCCCCATTGGCTGAGCAGCTGATTGACAGGTCCACACCAGACACAGGGGCTGAGGGGATAATGATAAATATAAGATTATGTAAATAATTATGACCGCCGCGCAGCGAAGCGGCGGTCATATAGGTTTAGTCAGATTTTTTTTTTTTTTTTTATGCCCAAATTTCCGTCAATGATTCCCGGGACACTGAAAGACCGGGGTACCGCGAAACTTGGTGGGCATGTAACCCCACATGGATAGCATGGAACCATCGTTTTTCGTTTTGATCTGTAGCCCCCCCGCTGGACTGGACCCCCCGAAAGGAGGGTAGGGCAGACACAGTTTTCTGTGAATATCTTGAAAACCGTAGGGTTTAGGAGGACCATTTTTTTTTGTATGTTGATCTCAAGGGGCCATGTCAACCCAATCCATAACCACTCATTTCATGTATAGCGCCACCTAGTTAAACACAAAAAAAAGTAAAAATGAGGTGTTGTAATTGAAGGTATCTGTGACCTAACATAGTCAAAACTGCACGAAATTGGAAGTGTAGGATCATTATGACACCCTCTGTATGCACGCCAAGTTTTGTGGAATTCCGTTCATGGGGGGCCACACAATAAATTAATTTATGTTACTATACACCAACTGGCCTGTAGGTGGCCGGAGACAGTTTTCTGTGAATATCTCGAGAACCGTGAGGGCCCTAGGAGGTCCACCTTTTTATGTATGTTGGTCTTAAGGGGGCATGTCAACCCATCCCATTACCACTTATTTCATGTATAGCGCCACCTAGTTAAAAATTAAAAAGCAAAAAATTAGGTGTTTTCATCACAATATCTCTGGCTGACAAGGTCAAAACTGCACGAAATTAAAAGTGTAGGATCATTATGACACCCTCCGAATGCATGCCAAGTTTTGTGTACTTTCGTTCATGGGGGGCCTTACAATAAAATAATTTATGTGTACATTTAGTGACGTACACCAACAAGGACACTGAAAGACCGGGGTACACAAAACTTGGTGGGCATGTACCCCCACATGGATAGCATGGAACCGTCATTCTTCGTTTTGATCTGTAGCCCCCCCCGCTGGACTGGACCCCCCGAAAGGAGGGTAGGGCAGACACAGTTCTCTGTGAATATCTTGAGAACTGTAGGGCCTAGGATGACCAATTTTTTCCGTATGTTTGCCTCCAGGGGTCATGTTAACCCATTCCATGTGCACACATGTGCATAAACAGATACACACGCACACACATACATTTACAGTAATCATACGTATGACACATTCTCACACAGTAGACATATGTACGCATGCATGCACATGCACAAACACACATACGCAGGCAAACACACAAGCACGCACATACACACACACACACACACACCCACACACATAAACATAAATTTGTACACGCACACATGCACACAATTCAAGAATTTTTCCCGTCATCTACTCCCTGAATTTTTTGGTCATTGATACCCGGGACACCGAACCACCGGGGTACATGAAATTTGGTGGGTATGTAGCCCCACTAGACTTTTATGGAAAAATTTCATTTCGTCCCCGGGGACCACCACCCCCGGGGTCTAAAAAAATTAGGTTATGTGTACATTTAGTGACTGTACACTCATTGGCCTGTAAATGGCGGTGAACACATATACACATGCACACACACAGGCACCCACATACTATCGGTATTAGAACGGCCGATACATAATTTCAAATTCAGTAGGATTAAAAGAAAGCCAAAATAAATATTCATCATCATCATCATCATGGCTGCATTTTCAGTATTGGCGATAAGTAGTCGTTTGTCCACTAGATGGCGCATCGTTGCAGTGAGACGTAATTTTGTTGGAAGTTAAAAGTGGGTTGGAAAAACGATGGACGCTTCCTACAAGGACTGTCCTTGTACCGCAGAGAACATCTAATAAGTTTAGGACGATGTTCACATGAAGTGTAATTCCCATTTCTTCTTGAAGCCGAAATAAATCTGAGGATGTTTATCGGACATGCTTGGTTTTTACTGCAGGTACGTTAATCTTGTAATATCAATAATATTGAATTTCCCCTGGGGATCAATAAAGTATCTATCTATCTATCTATCTATAAGGACCTAGGTAATGTTACCGTTAGCGTTGGTTGAGTGATGGAGGCCCATTTGATTGATTGCGTTTGTAGAAAACTATAAATGCGGTTATACCAAGCAAATTGATAGCAGCACTGTTTGTATCTTTCGACTGTCATTTATTGCACGTGCTACAAAATCATTCTGTGCAATGGAAGATTTACCAACGTTACAATCGGTCTGATACAGTTTTGCCTATACATGCGTGAGACTGAGGCGCCTGTTTATTTTGTTTTAAGTGCGTGCAGGGTGTGAGAGGGGAATCGATGTGCTTTGATTACAGCTTGGTAGTTGTAGTCTGTGAAATTAAAAAGCACGTGTGTGTGAAGTATCCAAACAATGACACCCTCATTTCATTATGGCTGCTTTAGCAAAACACCTTAAGCTACTGTGTAGTGGGTCCCATTTAGAAGTGGCTACTTCATTCGCGCTTTCCTTGACTCATGGAGCTGTGTGAATGTTATTACAACTTTTCGCCACGATAAACGACAGTTTAAGTCCGCTTGATACTGTAAGGTGTAAGCCATTGGTTTCCAAAGGAGATTTTATTTGTGTCGCCAGCATAGCCTATTGACAATTTATGTTGTAAATAGGCCTACCTTATAATCCTACCTGTAGCTTAGGGAAGCTAACAGCTTTCTATTAGGATCTAGTTTGTTAGTTACCGTTTTGTCATAACTCCCTGATGCATTT
>NC_063202.1:12489792-12557292 GCF_017589495.1 Alosa alosa
ATCAGAGAAATACCTGTCTTCAATGGTGATCTTTTGAGCTATCGCCCATTTGTTCATGCGTTTGAACACTGTGTGGAAGGAAAAACTGACAACATAGACCGTCTTTATTTCCTAGAACAATATACCTCTGGGCAGCCAAAAGAGTTAGTTCGAAGCTGCCTACATATGGATGTAAATCGTGGATATGTGGAAGCCAGACGTCTGCTAGATGTTCATTTTGGAGATCCATATCGCCTCACAACTGCTTACATTGGAAAGGCCTTGAGCTGGAATATCATTAGATCTGAGGACGCAAAAGAGCTGAACAGCTATGCCTTGTACTTGCGAAGCTGTTGTAATGTAGCCAGAGACCTCCCTGATATGTCTGAGCTCGACACCCCATCCAATCTAAAACTCATCCTGTCAAGACTACCATTCAAACTACAGGAACGATGGAGAGGGAAAGCATGTGAAATACAGGAAAACACACAGAGAAGAACTCGATTTCATCATCTTGTTGACTTTATTGAAAAGCAATCTAAAATATTACTAGACCCAGTGTTTGGCTCTCTTCAACAGTCAACTGCTAAAATCTTTAAAACACCTGAACGTAAGCAAACTGTGAGCAAAAGCTTTGCTACCACAATCACTCCGGTGTGCACCACTGACTGTGGAAAGAGCAAGAGAACCTGAGAACCTCTCAAGAGTGGCGTTCAACAAGCCATGCATTTTCTGCAAAGGAAATCACTTCATGGAATCTTGTCACCAGATGGCAGCAAAACAACATAATGAAAAAATTAAGTTTTTAAAAGAAAACGGAATGTGCTTCGCTTGTCTTGTCAAAGGTCATACAAGTAGTGCATGCAAAAAGCGTTTGACCTGCCAATCATGTCAGAAAAAACATCCAACAATTCTCCATATCCATCAGCAAAAAGCCTCAGATCAATGGCCTTTTGCGCAGAGCCAGACTAGCCATAATGTCCGAGTGGAACAGTGTGCAGTCCCCGCAGCTATCAGTAGCAACTCTGTGGCAGTTACTATGTCTACGAAGCATACTGGGGCCGGCATATCCGACTGTAAACTTGCCATTGTGCCTGTGAAGGTGAAAGCCGTGAAGGGCAACAAAAGCATACAAACCTACGCATTCCTCGATCCTGGAAGCAATGCATGCTTTTGCACTGAGAAGCTGATGGAAGATCTGTGTGTTGAGGGCAGAAGAACTGAAATCCTATTAAAAACTATGGGACAAGAGAAACCTGTGAGTACTTACCGTGTCATTGGCTTAGAGGTGAGCAGCATTGACAGAATGAACTTCACACACTTACCCGAAATCTTCACGCAATCCAGCATTCCAGTGAGCCATGAAAACATCGTCACGAAGAAAGACATACAAAAGTGGCCTTATATGAAGGACGTTAAACTTACCGACATTAAAGCAGACATTGCTCTGCTTATTGGAGCCAATGCCCCATGGGCACTAGAGCCTTGGAAGATAGTACATAGCCAAGGAGACGGGCCTTATGCTGTTAAGACCGAACTAGGATGGCTCATCAATGGTCCATTGAGTGCCGGAGCACATACTGATGAACGTGGCCGACTCAGTGTCTCTTCAAACAGAATCCATGTGGCAAAACTGGAGGATCTGCTGGTCAAGCAGTACAATCTCGACTTCCCGGAAAGGGCCTGTGAAGAGCAAGCAGAGCTGTCCTTTGAGGACAAAAAGTTCCTGAGGATAGCTGATGAGTCAGTCGTGAAGAAGGATGGTCATTATGTGATGCGAAGTTGACCATGCCAAACAACAAGGCCGTAGCCGAGCTGGGAGCCATGACTCTGCGTAAGAAACTTTTAAGGAACAAGGACTTTCACTCCGATTACACAAAGTTCATGAAGGCAATGTTCGATAAAGGTCATGCAGAAAGAGTACCGGATGACCAACTGTCCAAAAGCAATGGTAAGGTGTGGTACATACCCCATCACGGCGTCTACCATAAGAAAAAGAACAAAATTCGTGTTGTGTTTGACTGTACTGCATCATTTCAGGGCACTTCATTGAACCTTCAGCTACTTCAAGGACCTGATCTAATGAACACACTTCTGGGCGTTATCCTCAGATTCAGACAGAAACCAGTAGCCATGATGGCAGATATTGAGGGGATGTTCCATCAAGTCAGAGTCCCTGAAAATCATGCTGACTTTCTGCGTTTCGTATGGTGGCCTGATGGTGATGTCAGTCAACCCCTCACAGACTACAGAATGGTAGTGCATCTCTTTGGTGCTGTCTCCTCGCCAAGTGGTGCCAATTATGCACTAAAGAGGACCGCCTTAGACAATGAGGGTAAGGTGGCCACAGATGTTCTGAATACCATCAGAAATCATTTTTACGTAGACGACTGCCTAAAGTCTGTTGCCTCGGACAGCCAAGCTATATGTCTGGTCAGGGAGCTCAGAGTAGCATGTGCTACAGGAGGCTTCAGGTTGACAAAATGGGTTAGCAATAGCAACTCTGTGCTAGCCTCAATCCCAGAAGAAGATTGAGCCTTGAAGGAGATTGTAGATGTCAATCTGGAGAAGAGCGACCTGCCACTAGAGCATGCTCTTGGCGTTCAGTGGAGCATTGCTACAGACACCCTATGCTTCGATATCTCTCTGAAACAACAGCCTTACACACGGCGGGGCATTCTCTCAGTCGCCAACTCTGTTTACGATCCTCTCGGATTTCTTGCGCCTATGGTCCTTCCAGTAAATGCTCTCCGAAGATTTATGTGCAGAAGGGGTCAGGTCAAAGAAATGTTCTCTGACAACGGCACCAACTTTGTTGGAGCGGAACGTGAGTTGAGAGAAGCACTCTCTCTTCTAAATCATTGCCAGATCCAACAACGTCTATCAGCAAGAGGAATAACATGGAGGTTTAATCCACCCTTTGGCTCACACCATGGAGGCTCTTGGGAGCGACTCATACGTACCATCAAAAAGGTCCTCTATTCTGTAATCAGACAGCAGAAGCTGGATGATGAGAGCCTGCAGACAGTTCTGTGTGAGGTTGAGAGTATCCTGAACGATAGACCTATCACTGCGGTTTCAAATGAAATGTGTGATCCAGAGGCCCTTACTCCTAACCATCTGCTCTTGCTGAAAGGGAAACCCCTGCTGCACCAGGATTATCTCAGAAGGATGATTGCTATTCCAGACGGAGATGGAAACAGGTGCAGTACATCACTGACCTGTTCTGGAAGCGCTTTGTCAAAGAGTACCTACCCCTTATGCAGGAAAGGCAAAAGTGGAACGTGATCAGAAAGAATCTCAAGACAGATGACATTGTACTGATTGTGGATGAAACATCACCGCGCAATTCATGGCCTATGGGGAGAGTGATCGAGACCATCCCAGACAGCAGAGGATATGTACGACGAATGAAAGTTCGAACCCAGAGTAACATCCTAGAGAGGCCTATTACTAAGTTATGCCTACTCCTGGAGGCCTAACTTGACTGGACTCTGACTCTGACTGACCCTTTCGTTGACCCTGACTTTGCACGCCTTCATGTACTGACAAACCTACATATCTGGACTTGCGTGCCCACACACCAGTACACTTGCACCCATGGACTTTTAAATTCTACACTACATATACATACATGGACTCCACATTTTCGCACCACATTACACTCGTGACATTTTTGCTGTCCATTGGACTCTAGAGACTGTGCACACACACCATGGCCTTTGGGGGGATTCTGGGGATCACTGATTGTGAAAAAAAAAAGGAAACAAATGTAAAAAAATATATATCCAAATGTATTGTCCTGAAATGTTTTGACATCCTTGAATGAATGATGATTATTGTGGACTGATGTTTGCACTGGTTTAGGGTAGCATCAGATAACATTTTTATTTTAGTTTTACATTATGGCTCCATATTTAGTATTTTGAGTAATTGTTAAATATTATGGACAATTAGGGGCCGGGATGTTGGAGCCATTTCTGCTATTCAAGTTATTTGTAATTTATAAATTAGTATGAGTATAATTTATGTAAGATTATTTTATAGTTTGTAATATGTAGCGCATTTGTGTCACAGGGTGCTTGATTGTGGGCACGGATTGGGTGCCTCTGCTCCGCCTACTTAGATACGCACACACAGGTGAAGCAGCTGATGAGTTTGAATGAGCTGACGGGAGTGGAGGAAGATAGTTTTTTTGACCGTGATCGTAGCCTACTCTAATTTATGTAACAAATGCATTCGAACATAATAAATACTGAAGGAATAACGATACCTACGCGTACAAGACCTTGTCTACTCTTGTCAAAGTGGATCCGAGCAAAAATGCGTCGGATGCCACAATAATGTGTGTCTCTGTGTGTAACTGTGTATGTGTGTTTGTTTGTATGTGTGTGTTGCATTATAAATGTCTTGCAAAGGCGCGTCATTTTTGCAAAATCTTTCAAAAGTCTTTTAAAAAATGTGTTCTTTCAAAACATTCCACATGTCCACCATGTGAATAAGCACACAAGGCACCAACCACACACACAGACTATAGAGGGAAAACACTTTTGTGTTTTTGGCTTTTGTTTCTTCAGTATGCAGAGAATTTGCGAACATGCATACACAGGTATTCAAATAGTATGGAAGTAGTATGTATGGAAGTATGGAAGCTTATATCACTACAGATCGACCTCAGGTAGGCGTGTTGAGAACTTTACAAACATGGAGGCAGAGAGAGCAGGAGGAAGAGGAAGTCAACCCAGATGAGGAGATGACCAGGCCTCTTCTACCTACAATACTGTACAGAGAACTCTGCAAGCGTGGAACCAGTGTGAGCAGGAGAGAGTGGAGGAGGAGATGACCAGGCCTCTACCTACACCATCACACAGACACACTCCTCACATCTCTACATCACACACACACTCCTCACATCTCTACATCATCACACACACACACACTCCTCCTCACATCTCTACATCACACACACACACTCCTCACATCTCTACACCATCACACACACACTCCTCACATCTCTACATCATCACACACACACACACACACTCCTCACATCTCTACATCACACACACACACTCCTCACATCTCTACACCATCACACACACACACTCCCTCACATCTCTATATCATCACACACACACTCCTCACATCTCTACTACAACACACACACACACACTCCTCACATCTCTACATCACACACACACTCCTCACATCTCTACATCACACACACACACACTCCTCACATCTCTACATCACACACACATACTCCTCACATCTCTCCATCACACACACACTCCTCACATCTCTACAACATCATCACACACACACTCCTCACATCTCTACATCATCACACACACACACTCCTCACATCTCTACAACATCACAAACACACACTCCTCACATCTCTACAACATCACACACACACACACTCCTCACATCTCCACAACATCACACACACACACACACTCCTCACATCTCTACATCATCACACACACACTCCTCACATCTCTACATTACACACACACACACACTCCTCACATCTCTGAGTGCATATGGTGTTGCTGTACAGGACAAACAAGAGATCAGGTGTGAGGAGAGGTGTTGAGAGGAGTGAAGAGAGGTATGAGGAGAGGAGAGGTGTGAGGAGAGGAGAGGAGGAGAGGTGTGAGGAGAGGAGAGGAGGAGAGGAGAGGTGTGAGGAGAGGAGAGGTGTGAAGAGAGGAGAGGAGGAGAGGAGAGGAGAGGTGTGAGGAGAGGAGAGGAGGAGGAGAGGGGAGAGGAGAGGAGGAGAGGTGTGTTGAGAGGTATGAGGAGAGGAGAGCTGTGAGGAGAGGAGAGGAGGAGAGGTGTGAGGAGAGGAGAGGAGGAGAGGTGTGAGGAGAGGAGAGGAGAAGAGAGGAGAGGTGTGAGGAGAGGAGAGGGGAGGTGTGTTGAGAGGAGAGGTGTGTTGAAAGGTGTGTTGTCATCTGGGATAATAATGTTCTGTGCTGCTCAGCGGTGCGTTTCTGGACAGCGTAGTTGGCTAACTTCCGTCGCAACCTTTGTAGTGCGATCCATCATTCTTGGATTTGGTGTTTATAGAAAGGGTACTAGGGTTTGAACTCTCAATCGCAAACAAGAGTGAAAAGTCACACCTGTGTCCCAATTTGCTACTTCCGGCGTTCGAACACCGTAGTTCCAACAACGTTGTTGATGATGCAGTGATACATATCATTGGTGGAAACAGTGGCAACGTGTAGTACGTTAGAAAAGCGCTAGCCTTGAAATTCTCTGCCACAGCCATGTCTACATTTTTCTAATTTAAACCAAAAGTGTACAGTTTTTTCAGTCGCTAACAAGCGTTTGACCAACCAGTTGTCACATTTTCAAAACTTTAAACACAATTTGCACAGCATCTGTCTTTTGTGGTCATCCCATTCACACATTTCATGTCGTTTTCACACAATATGCAGTCAGTGAACATATTTCCACAATGCAAGTATAAGTATAAGTGTATATATACTCTTTTGATCCTGTGAGGGAAATTTGGTCTCTGCATTTATCCCAATCCGTGAATTAGTGAAACACACTTGGCACACAGTGAAGACACAGTGAGGTGAAGCACACACTAATCCCGGCACAGTGAGATGCCTGCAACAACAGCGGCGCTCGGGGAGCAGTGAGGGGTTAGGTGCCTTGTTCAAGGGCACTTCAGCCGTTCCTTCTGGTCGGGGTTCAAACCGGCAACCCTCTGGTGCTAACCAGTAGGCCACGGCTGCCCCCATTTACTGTACATTTTCTTACATTTACAGACAAGCTATACCTCCCAACAAAACTATGGATTGTTTTTGTAGTATTTACGAATGTTAACACACAACATCCCACAATAGCAAAAACAATATTCCAAACCTTAGATACAGTATAAAAACATCTGCTTCTGCAATGACACACAGCTGATTTATGTTGGGTATATTGGGCCAACCACAGCTGATTCCAGTCTGACTTAGACTCAGTGGCAAGGGTTATTTTTTCTATGACATTGACACTTATACAGTAAAAGGAAAACTTTGAGGAGTGATGTTTTTGGAAACAGAAACAAAAAAAGACAAACACTGTCATGTCTGGACGAGGAAGAATAAGAGCAAGGGGCCCAGGGAGAAGAGCAGGCCCAGTGAAAGATGCAGTGAGAGGTGCAGGAGCAGTGAAAGATGCAGTGAGAGGTGCAGGAGCAGTAAGAGGTGCAGGTGCAGGGAGAGGAGCAGGAGCAGTGATAGGAGCAGGTGCAGGGAGAGGAGCAGGAGCAGTGATAGGAGCAGGTGCAGGGAGTGGAGCAGGAGCAGTGATAGGAGCAGGTGCAGGGAGAGGAGCAGGTGCAGGGAGAGGAGCAGGAGCAGTGAGAGATGCAGTGAGAGGTGCAGGAGCAGTGAGAGGTGCAGGTGCAGGGAGAGGAGCAGGAGCAGTGATAGGAGCAGGTGCAGGGAGAGGAGCAGGAGCAGTGATAGAAGCAGGAGCAGTGATAGGAGCAGGAGCAGTGATAGGAGCAGGTGCAGGGAGAGGAGCAGGTGCAGGGAGAGGAGCAGGAGCAGTGATAGGAGCAGGTGCAGGGAGAGGAGCAGGAGTAGTGATAGGAGCAGGTGCAGGGAGAGGAGCAGGTGCAGGGAGAGGAGCAGGAGCAGTGATAGGAGCAGGTGCAGGGAGAGGAGCAGGTGCAGGGAGAGGAGCAGGAGCAGTGATAGGAGCAGGTGCAGGGAGAGGAGCAGGAGCAGTGATAGGAGCAGGTGCAGGGAGAGGAGCAGGAGCAGTGATAGGAGCAGGCCCAAGGAGAGGGCAAGGTAAGAATGCATGGTGGTGGCATTCCAAGGGCTGCAAGAACAGTAGTCAATGATGCCTTGGATAATATCAGATGCAATGTCGATGAAAACATGTGGCCTAACCCTGAAGATCGCAGAAATTAGATACAGTAGTAATTTTGTGGATTTTTTAGTTCCCCTTTTTTATCTGGGCTTTTTGCTGTTGTTTTTTGTTCAGAATGCTCTTGTGTGTTTCATGGACATTTTGTTCACTGTTCTGTTCTATCATACTGTAAACAGTATATTTCTACCTCCTGTAGTAAAGGATTAACAGTAAAGCAGTAACAGTAAAGGAAAAATAACTGATTTGCATGCAAATACTTGTAAAACTGAAACATAAAAGTCTATGCAGTTTTTGTAATGTCAACAATAGCCAGTATTTTGAAACCTGGTGTACTTTGATTGACTGCATGTACCCTGTGAAGTGAAAACAAGTGTTATTCTTTGACAGAGTTATTTCATTTTGAGTCAGATTTCCAGTGTTTTGGTAAAGTTAATGTGTGCAGAGAAAGATGTGTTCTCTTTAGAAATGATAAGTTAGTATATATTTAACTAAATATGTTTTTGAGAAGAAAATGATCCATTTGGACAAATGTGTTTTGTAGGTGTGAGTCTGTGTTAAGAGTTAAGAAAAAGTATCTGAAGTACGGGTAAGTGCTTGTTAGCAATTTAAAAAACTGTAATTAGAGTAAATAATGTTCATATTAGATGCTGCTGCATGATCATCCTTGCATGTAACACAAAGTTGGTGCATTTTCACATCGTAAACATTCTCGAAGAGAGAAAAGGAGTTTGCAGTAAAGCTATTTATTGGCTACATTTTGGTACCCCCTATGACCCTTGGTGCCCTTGTGCATGATGGGCGTGGTGAATACAATTTTTAAACAGTTTCTCACCTATATATATTTGCCCTGATGCACTCGTTGACGCAGACACACACACTCACTTTGGACTCCTCTCCCTACTGCTGCCAACAGAGCAACTAGGACAGGCGTGTGTAACTACAAAGTGGGATCTGGGTCTGTGGTTGCGCGGCAGTTCCTAGGTAATAATGTAAACTCTATTTTTGCTGCCAATCACCAAAAAGCATGCTTTTTATGTCTGTGTACGCAGGCTACACGGGATTTGATGTACGATAAGAACAAACCTATTTGAAACTTGCAGAAATCATAATCAGAAGTTAATTTTCACCAAAAACCGTGACAATTTGTGTCCCGGGAAATATTATTAATTATCCGGGACAGTCACTCAAAAAAGAGAACAATCCTGGGAAATCCAGTGCAGCCCTAAATGCATTTCTAAAAATGTCTACATACAGTACCACACCCACCTGCAAAAGCCTGTAACTCTGTTAGTTTAGTCTCAAAACAAAGTCAATGATTACAAACTTCATCATATCCGTTCAGACACTCTACTATAGCCTCTCTCCACTCTCTCTCTCTCTCTCACATACACACACACACCCTTACCATGAGTAGATGCAGCCAGCAGCACTAGAAGTCCCAACACAGTTTTCATCCTGGTCTGGAACACAGTCTTGATGAGTCCAGTTCCCTCACACACACACATGCAGATGGACACACTCTCACACACACAACCTGCTGAGCCCCTGAGATGACTCGGATGTGCTGAGTGTATGTGAGTGTGTGTGTGTGTGTGGTGGCACTTGGAGAAACTAACAGCACCGACTGCGCAATATTTGAAGCAACAGAGAGATAGAGAAAAGAGAGAGAGCAAGAGAGTGAGAGAGAGAGTGAGAGAGAGAGAGTGAGAGATAGAGAGAAGGAACAGAGAGATAGAGAAAAGAGAGAGAGAGAGGAGCCAAATAGAGGAATAGAATAAAAAGGAATAGGGGCAGGGCTGAGTGAGAGATTGATACAGATAGACTGTGTGTGTGTGTGTGTGTGTGTGTGTGTGTGTGTGTGTGTGCGCGCACACTTATGTGTGTGAGTGTGTGTGTTTGTCTGTGTGTGTGTGTTAAAGAGGAAGAGTGAAAAAAAAAAGTGTCTTCCTGTCTTCCTCTTTCTGCAGAAATTCTTGTCATCTCCTGCAAGTTTTGACACGGGGAATGGGAACTTCCAGCCCATAACACTCCACACTCACACACCCCATAATACTCCACACACATCCCATAATACTCCACACTCACACACACATCCCATAATACTGCACACTCTCACACATACACACATCCCATAATACTCCACACTCAAACACATCCCATAATACTCCAAACTCACACATCCCATAATACTCTGCACTCTCACACACATCCCATAATACTCAAACACACACACATAGTGTGCTACCGCTCTGCTACCAGTCTTCATTGATGGGGTCAATGTGGAGGTGGTAAGCACCTATAAGTATCTGGGCTTACAACTGGACAACAAACTGGACTGATCAGCCAATACTGAAGCACTCTACAAGAAAGGGTAGAGCAGGCTGTACTTCCTGAGGAGGCTGCGGTCCTTCAATGTATGCAGTAATATAAGCTCCTCCGGATGTTCTACCAGTCTGTTGTTGCCAGCGTCAGCTGCAGTGGTATGCTGGGGAGGAAGCACAAAGAAGAAGGATGCTGGGCGACTTGACAGGCTGGTAAGGAAAGCTGGCTCTGTAGTGGGAGCTGAACTGGAGTGCATCACTTCAATATCGGACAAAAGGACCGTGAACAAACTGATCAGCATTTTGGACAATGAATGTCATCCACTCTACAGCACTATTGTAAAGCAGAAGAGCCTGATCAGCTGGAGACTTTGCTCACTGTCATGCACAACAGACAGATTGAGGAAGTCATTTGTCCCCAGGGCCATTAAACTGTTCAATGCTTCACTTAAGGGTAGAGGAGAGATAGATTTCTCTGCCTTCTCTATGTTTGTGTACGTGTACACTGTTACAATAGTATTATTAATACATGATCATTGCACTGAACTGCCTTGCACTATATTTATTTTTAATCTTAAACCTCAGTCTATACTGATATTGCACTATCCCAACCCATTCAACTGTATATTGCATCTTGCTTGCGTCTGTTGAGGGGTCCACGACCATGGCACCCTTGACAGGGACAACAAGGAAGCCCCACACACACACACATACTGATTCACACACACACACACACACACACACACACACATGCACATACTGATGCACATATACACACATATACTGATTCATACACACACATACACAGACACACAAATACTGATGCACACACACGAACACACACACACATTCACGATCATGCCCTAGTTCTCCTCAGTCCACATGTTTATCTGCAGAGAAAAACTCAATAAGAGTTCATGCAGCAGCAGCAGATCTCCTGTGTCTCAAATGTGCCCTCCTAAGATATACGCGCGTGTGTGTGTGTGTGTGTGTGTGTGTGTGTGTGTGTGTGTGTGTGTGTGTGTGTGTGTGTGTGTGTGTGAATCAGTGCCTAAGATTTACACGTGTGTGTGTGTGTGTGTGTGTGAATCAGTGCCTAAGATACACGTGTGTGTGTGTGTGTGTGTGCCCTCCAGTGCCTAAGATATATGTGTGTGTGTGTGTGTGTTTGCGTGTGTGTGCCCTCCAGTGCCTAAGATATACGTTTGTGTGTGTGTGTGTGTGTGTGTGTGTGTGTGTGTGTGTGTGTGTGTGTGTGTGTGTGAATCAGTGCCTAAGATACACGTGTGTGTGTTTGTGTGTGTGTGTGTGTGTGTGTGTGTGTGCGTGTGTGTGCCCTCCAGTGCCTAAGATATACGCGTGTGTGTTTGCGTGTGTGTGCCCTCCAGTGCCTAAGATATACGTTTGTGTGTGTGTGTGTGTGTGTGTGTGTGTGTGTGTGTGCGCGTGTGTGCCCTCCAGTGCCTAAGATATACGCGTGTGTGTTTGCGTGTGTGTGCCCTCCAGTGCCTAAGATATACGTTTGTGTGTGTGTGTGTGTGTGTGTGTGTGTGTGTGTGTGTGTGTGTGTGTGTGTGTGAATCAGTGCCTAAGACACACGTGTGTGTGTGTGTGTGTGTGCGTGTAAATCAGTGCCTAAGATACACATGCGTGTGTGTGTGTGTGTGTGTGTGTGTGTGTGTGTGCCCTCCAGTGCCTAAGATATACGTGTGTGTGTGTGTGTGTGTGTTTGAGTGTGTGTGCCCTCCAGTGCCTAAGATATACGTTTGTGTGTGTGTGTGTGTGTGTGTGTGTGTGTGTGTGTGTCGCCCTCCAGTGCCTAAGATATACGTGTGTGTGTTTGTGTGTGCCCTCCAGTTCCTAAGATATACTTGTGTGTGTGTGTGTGTGTGTGTGTGTGCGTGTGTGTGCCCTCCAGTGCCTAAGATATACGTGTGTGTGTGTTAGTGTGTGTGTGTGTGTGTGTGAATCAGTGCCTAAGATATACGTGTGTGTGTGCGTGTGTGTGTAATAATGGTAGAAGTTTAAGACACATTTGCAGGTAAAAACGTTCCTGTGTGTGTTTGAAAATGTCAAAAAGTTGTGGCCACTCCCACAGACCGACTGGCACTCTTGCACTCTAGTAACATTTGTGTGGTCCAGGTACCGTTGCATAAAAAATGGTTGTCATTCGCAGGACTACATTTACTTTTACTTTAAGTAAATGTTACTTTAGTTGAGTAAAGAAGTTAAATCAGTACTTCTACTTTTACCAGAGTATTTTTTTAAAAAGTATTTGTACTTCTCTTTTTTATCGTCATTTTTGTATGCTTGAGGTTTTCCTTTTAAGCCCTAACTGATGGTTGCCATGACACCTCAGCTCAGCCAGACACATCCAGTTCACATTGGTCATGTGACTTGCACACGGAAAGGGAAAACTACAACGCTCAAAATAGCTCTCTACAATCAGATGATTAGAAGTTGGATCATGTTACTTAAAAACAAATAAAAGTAGATTTTGCAAATTTGAATCATTGTCATTTTAATTTTCTTTGCTGTTTCATCCAAAAGCATTGAATTGTGCTCACATTTTACAGTGCCTGTTATTGAACACCAATGACAATAATAAACATTTCTGTAAATAATACAATACAAATTATACTCTGGTTGATGTTCTCATGTGTTCTAGATGTTCTCATGTGTTCTGGTAGATGTTGTGTGTTCTGGAACATGTTTTAATGATGGTGTGTTCTTGCTTATGTCACTGTCCAGTTTGCAGCTTAGCGTGCACACACACTTTCACTGTCCAGATTGTAACTGAACTAACACACACACACACACACATACGCTGTCTAGGCTGCACCTGAGCACACACACACACCCACACACACACACACACACACACACACACACACACACACACACACACACACACACACACACACACACACAGACATACACACACACGTTCACTGTCTGGGCTGCACCTGAGCATACACACAGTCCTGTGTGGGCCCTGAGGGCTCATAATCCTCCTGCCTCCTGTGGATGATGTCCACCACCGCATAGTGCAGCTCCTCTGGGGCAGCTGGGGAGAGAGAGGGAGAGAGAGAGAGAGAGAGAGAGAGATGGAGGGAAAGAGATAGATAGATGAAGAGAGAGGGAGAGGGATGGAGAGAGAAAGGGAGAGAGAGATGGAGGGAGGGAGGGAGAGAGATGGAGAGATATGGAGGGAAAGAGATGGATAGATGAAGAGAGAGGGAGAGGTGGAGAGAGGGAGGGGTAGAGATGGAGGGAGAGAGAGATGAGTGTGTGTTACTATGTGTGTGGAGGTTCGTGTGTGTATGTGTGTGTGTAGTAAAGGGAGAGCATATCTCACCTGGTGTGTGTGTGTTCTTCCTCCTGTAGAAGTAAAACACGCCTCCGGCCACACACACACACATCAGTAGAAAAACCAGAGACACTAATGCAGGAACTACAGGGTTTAAACCTGAAAGAGAACACACACACACACACACACACACACACACACACACACACACACATCAGGAGGAGAACCAGAGACACTAATGCGGGAACAACAGGGTTTAAACCTAAAAGACAAAACGCGTACACACACACACACACACACACACACACACACACACACACACACAACAAAGTGGAGCACCATAGACACTAATGCAGGCAGCACAGGGTTTAAACCTGAAAGACAAAAACACACACACACACACACACACACACACACACACACACACACACACACAGCGGAGCACTATAGACACTAATGCAGGCAGCACAGGGTTTAAATCTGAAGGACAAAATAAACACACACACACACACACACACACTGTTGAATCCCTGCATGAGACATGAAAGATGTGTTTTTGTGTCTTTTGTACCAATCACATGGGGTTTATCCAATATGAACCCTACTCATATCCTACTCATAAAGCCATCTGTGTACCAATCACACAGTGCTGAACGCTATGTAGGCATATGTACCAATCACACGGTGCTGAACCCTACTCATGTGGCTCAGAGGCTCTGTACCAATAATAATGATGGCTGCTGAGTCTGATCTGGATGCAGTGACTTACTTGCAATGATTAGGTTGTGTAACTTTTTAAAGCTCCAGAAATTAATTAAAGTGATTTACCTTTAATGGTCAGCTGTACTGTGTGTTTCTTTCCTCTCCCTGTTGTCTCCTCAGTGATCTCCACTCTGTATGTTCCTGCGTCTCTCCTCTCTGCAGGGTTGATAATCATGGTCCCGTTATCAGAAACAAACTGCCACCTCTGGAGGACTGATGTGGTGTTGAAGTCCTCATAGAACACTGACTTGAAATTTCTGAATTTAAAAACAGCTATGTCATTATAATGGAGGCTCAGCTGATGTCCTTTGGTGTTCCTCATCAGCTGCAGGTACACAGGTTCTCCCAGAGCCCCATCACATGCAGCATCCTGAGTAGCATCACACATGGAGTCCAGACCTGCATTAAGAGAGGAGATTCATTCTCATCATTTGAACACATCAGTATAAATGTGCTTTATTAGTTGTTCATTCTCATCATTTGAACATGTCAGTATGAATAAGCTTTATTCGTCAATAAGAGTCCCAGAGGTGAACAGAAACCCGTAAAATGTTTCAAAAATTTTAATGACAAAAATAAAGTCTGTAATTTACAATAAAAGACTGCAATTTACACACATCAAATGCAGTAAACCCACTGATTAGAATAGAATAGAGAGTGTTCATTGATTAGAATAAAATAGAGAGTGTTCATTGATTAGAATAGAATAGAGAGAGTTCATTGTCACTGTACATCTGCTGGGTGGTGGTGTTGCGCTATGGACGGTCTTCTCTTGGGTGTTGACGTGCTGGAGACAGTATTCTGCTGGGTGGTGGTGTTGCGCTATGGACGGTCTTCTCTTGGGTGTTGACGTGCTGGAGACAGTATTCTGCTGGGTGGTGGTGTTGCGCTATGGACGGTCTTCTCTTGGGTGTTGACGTGCTGGAGACAGTATTCTGCTGGGTGGTGGTGTTGCGCTATGGACGGTCTTCTCTTGGGTGTTGACGTGCTGGAGACAGTATTCTGCTGGGTGGTGGTGTTGCGCTATGGACGGTCTTCTCTTGGGTGTTGACGTGCTGGAGACAGTATTCTGCTGGGTGGTGGTGTTGCGCTATGGACGGTCTTCTCTTGGGTGTTGACGTGCTGGAGACAGTATTCTGCTGGGTGGTGGTGTTGCGCTATGGACGGTCTTCTCTTGGGTGTTGTCGTGCTGGAGACGGCCTTCTGTTGGGTGGTGGTGTCGTGCTGGGGACGGTCTTCTCTTGGGTGCTGACGTGCTGGAGACGGTATTCTGCTGGGTGGTGGTGTTGCGCTATGGACGGTCTTCTCTTGGGTGTTGACGTGCTGGAGACAGTATTCTGCCTTCTGTTGGGTGGTGGTGTGGTGCTGGGGGCCGGTCTTCTCTTGGGTGCTGACGTGCTGGAGACGGTATTCTGCTGGGTGGTGGTGTTGCGCTATGGACGGTCTTCTCTTGGGTGTTGACGTGCTGGAGACAGTATTCTGTTGGCTTGTGGTGGCGTGACTCGCTGAAGCTTCCTCTTTTGATCGGTGACACCGCTGCGTCTCTCGCTCCCTCTCTCTGCTCTCTTCCCCCTTTCAGCTGCCTTTCCTCTTTCTGTGGTTCTTGTGCTATCTTTCCTCCTTTCTGCTGAAACACACACACACACTCACTCACACAAACACACACACACACAGACTGGTCTTCAAAATAAACACTGTGACACAGACAATATAAAGGTGTCACAGTGTGTGTGTGAGATGCTAGTAGAGTGTGTGTTGGTATGTGAGATGCTAGTAGAGTGTGTGTTGGTATGTGAGATGCTAGTAGAGTGTGTGTTGGTATGTGAGATGCTAGTAGAGTGTGTGTTGGTGTGTTAAGAGGCTAGTGGAGTGTGTGTTGGTGTGTGAGAGGCTATACTACAAGTCAGAGTGTGTGTTGGTGTGTTAAGAGCAGAGGTGGAAAAAGTATGAAAATATTGTACTCAAGTAAAAGTACCAATACCTTGATGAAATATTACTCAAGTACAAGTTCAAATACCGATCTGAAAATGTACTCAAGTAAAAGTAAAAAAAAGTTTAATTTAAAATGTACTTTAAGTAAAAAGTTACTTAGTTACTTTTTTTTTTTTTTTTGGGGGTGGGTACCAGAACAACCAGTTTTACCAAAGACTTTCTAATGAGGAGATACAGCACTCAAAAATCCTCCATAGTAATGTATGGGGTCATAGTAATGTATGGGGCCAAACGCCAATATGGCAGTTGTCTACACATCATATGTCTACACATATCACAACCCTTCCGCATGCAAAACGTCGACATGTGACATTGAGCCAATCATGTGGTGTGTTGTAAAATACATTGAGCCAATCATGTGGTGTGCTGTGAAGACATCGTGCAATCATCTGTTGTGATCTCGCTGCTGGAGCAAGATTGGTGTAGTGAAGCCTTACGCTCACGCATTTCTGCTGAAATAGATGCACGATAAGTGTTGCATTATGGCCGCCCGAGGGCCGCAGTAGTTGATTTTCAAAGTTAGTTGCACTCATCCTTGGGTCAGCTTTGCAGTGAACCATAATCCAGCACAACTGAAAAGCCCCTCACAGGCAGCTGAGGCAGGCAGGCCAATATTGAGTTGCAGAGAGTTTTTTATATTTGGAAACGAGCAGAAGGTTCAGCAGATTAAAGGGGCGTCGTACTGGGGGAAAGTGGGAAGTATGGGGCCCCAATGGAGGAGAGGGCCCGTAAAAGTGGAATACAGGGGCACAACATTTTCACCAGGCATTAGTAATAACTCAGGTAATCCACACATAAAAAAATCCAAACAACTCCATAAGTAGAGTCATGTAATGAAGTGGAATAACAAAGGGGGAAAGTATTGAACACGCTAAGAAAAAGCGCTAAGGCAAGGAAAGGGAAGGAGCGAGCTGGAATCTGTATAGAGAGTAGTTATCCTTTCTATCTGTGCAAATTAATATAAGCTTGGTTAGTAGCCTAAATATTAATGGGCTAGGTTTTTCATTACCAAGGTGTCACACAAGAAACATTTCATGATGGATAAAAGCAAAAAAGCTCTCCCAAGACCTTTGCAACCTTATTGTTGCAAAACATATCAATGAAACTGGTTACAAATGCATTTCAAAACATCAGAATCTTCCAGTAAGCAGCATGGGAGCCATTATCTGCAAGTGGAAGAAACATCACTGCATCATCAACCTGCCATGCACAGGAACCACTTTCGGAGAAAGCTCCAGAAAGACTTGAAGGCAGCCAATTCAATTAAATAGTTCTGGAAGTAACTAAAGATCAGGATTCACAAGAGGGACCCCTGGAATCTGTTTAGAACAATGGGCCAAAATCACTAATAAGTTTTGTCATATAGGAAATGTCTTGAAGCTGCCTTTACAAACAAAGGCTTTTCCACAAAGTATTGAAGAAATTTCAGTAGGCACGAATACTTTTTTTTTTTTTTTCATTCCACTTTAATACATAAAACTCTTATGTTTGGATTTTTTATATGTGTGTTAATATAATGTGTGGTGAAAATTTCGAATAGACTCACTGGAAGTTTAGGTTAGTTACTGAAAAAAAAATTAAGCGTTCAATACTTATTTCCACCATATATTTATTTTACCTGAATATTTTAACTTCCAAATTAAATGTCAAAATGAATGTCAGACGAAATGTAAAGTTTGACTGACTGGATTTTGTATACAAAACATAGTGAAAACTGTGTAAGGTCACTCTCACTCTCCCTTGCTAAAGAGCTAAATGGTTTAGTCCGCCTGCACGATTCATAAGGTAGTCTATCTTTTGTTTATTTAGTTGAGCATCGCTAGTAGTGGACCGCTAATTGTTTTGCTGCTGGTGCAATGTCTTTCTCCAAGAAAGCCAAGTCAGGTTACTAAAAACAAAGGCCAAAACAGGAAAAAGAGAGACATCAAAATGAGGGGAAACAACAACTGCTAATAAACTTCTTTCCAAAGAAAGGTGAGCACAAACGCCAAAACCACGAAATCCCATGGTGTTTGCTTAAATATCTCCGCAATCATTAGTGCTAAAATGAACTGAGACAACCGATTGGAATAGTGGAAAATACACTTTCATAGGTTAGGCTAATCTGATGCATCTCGTGATCCAGCTCCATCACTTTCAGAAAGACTGCATGGCCAGCAGATTCACGTCCTGTTGTAGGCTACACGCTGATCATTATCACTAGGCTTGTGGTTTAGGGCGCGATTTTTTTCTCTCCCCTTTCCGTTTTCGTCAGTCTTAACTTTTTTTTTTTTTTACTCAAGTAACGGATGGGATTTTTGATGTAGCTTAAGTACAATACTTCACTCAAAATGTAATCAAGTAAAATTTAAAATACCGATTTTATAAACTACTTAAAAAATACAAAATACACACAAAAACTACTCAATACAGTAACGTGAGTAAATGTATTTCGTTACTTTCCACCTCTGGTTAAGAGGCTAGTGGAGTGTGTGTTGGTGTGTGAGAGGCTATACTACAAGTCAGATTGTGTGTTGGTGTGTTAAGATGCTATACTATAAGTCAGATTGTGTGTTGGTGTGTTAAGATGCTATACTATAAGTCAGAGTGTGTGTGTGTGTGTGTGTGTGTGAGGCTATACTATAAGTCAATGTGTGTGTTGGTTGGTTAAGAGGCTAGTGGAGTGTGTGTTGGTGTGTGAGAGGCTATACTACAAGTCAGATTGTGTGTTGGTGTGTTAAGATGCTATACTATAAGTCAGATTGTGTGTTGGTGTGTTAAGATGCTATACTATAAGTCAGAGTGTGTGTGTGTGTGTGTGTGTGAGGCTATACTATAAGTCAGAGTGTGTGTTGGTATGTTAAGAGGCTATACTATAAGTCAATGTGTGTGTTGGTTGGTTAAGAGGCTATACTATAAGTCAGAGTGTCTGTAAATCTGTGAAAGTTCGAGTGTGTGTAGGAGGGGCAAGGAAGTCTAAGGGTGTGTTCGAAACGGGAGACAGCTACCTACTGCCTCCCTTCCTACATAGAGAGCTGTCTCATTAGACATGACTTTGGATTAAATGCATCTTTTAAAAATGAGCGTAGCACCGGCAGATATATCAGACCAGACGCTATTAATGGTTACAACAATGGCATAATCAGATAGTAAATTGATCAGATAGTAAAATGAAGTGTGCATCGATGCTGCCTCCAAAAATTACCGTTATTGGGGAATTCTAAGATATCTTAAAAGGCAGCAGAATTTGTTTTTTCGGTTTCGAACCGCACTTGCTGCCTTGCTTCCCAGTTAGATATCTTAAAAGGCAGCAACTTTACCTGTTTCGAACACACCCTAAGTGTGACGGGCCTTTTTGCACACTGATGCAATGACATTGTTGTCGTGGTTACTGTGTTAAAACGAGACACGGCAGGACAAAATAGTTGTGTAATGCACTAGGAGGAGGAGCACAAGGGAGGAGCACTAGGGCGGAGGAGCACTAGGGAGGAGGACTAGGGAGGAGGATTACTAGGGAGGAGCACTAGGGAGGAGGACTAGGGAGGAGGAGCACTAGGGAGGAGGACTAGGGAGGAGCACTAGGGAGGAGGAGCACTAGGGAGGAGGACTAGGGAGGAGCACTAGGGAGCACTAGGGAGGAGGAGCACTAGGAAGGAGGAGCACTAGGAAGGAGGAGCACTAGGGAGAAGGAGGAGCACTAGGGAGGAGGAGCATTAGGGAGGAGAGGAGCACTAGGGAGGAGCACTAGGGAGGAGGAGCACTAGGGAGGAGCACTAGGGAACTAGAACATGAAAACTGGACCAAACTAGGACATGAAAACTGGACCTGGCTAGGACATGAAAACTGGACCTGGCTAGGACATGAAAAAAGCACAGAGTTTAAAATATCTCAACGGTAATGATGGTATTTAAAATGTAGGGCACATTTCCTTCAAACAAGTTTAAAAATATAGCTGATTTACTGCAGATACACATCAACCTTAGTAACACCAACAAAAGTTACAGATACAGTTTGCTTTCCAGTTAGCATGATAACTTGTATAGTTAAAAGATAGTTATAGTTGTTAAACTTTTCTTACAAACATTGTATAAATATGCTACCCAACATAGCCTACAGTAAGTAAGTAAGTAAGTAAGTACTTACCAGTCTTACTTAAAGGACTTTAACCAAGAAATAATAATAAAGGAATATTGTATAACAATATTTTACCTTGTACTGATGGTGAAAAACACTTTTGTTTCAGATGTCCACTCTGACACATCTATTACACAGGATGTGTAAATGTAAGAATTGTTAATAACCAGTTACTTTCAAGCATTTCTTTAACCCTTCAACAGAAAAAAAAACAAATAATGATATTTCTAGAGGGTTTAATCTTTAGGCCTTGTGAACTGATCTCAGGGGGGAGTTTCTGCTTGTGTCCACATGAAGATTATGTGGACGTGCTGCCCCCTGCTGGCTTAAACACCCTCCAGCACTCCAGTTCTGCCACGTTGCACTGCTCTCACATGAGGAGAGCAAAGCCCTGAATGACCAAACTCTGCAGGTCTGGTCACCTCCAGACTGGAGAATCATAGTGGTGCTACAGCAAGTTTGGCTGCACTTCTACAGCAAGCATGCCAACACTACTACTGATGGTTCTACAGCAAGCGTGCCAACATTACTAGTGATGGTTCTACAGCAAGCGTGCCAACACTACTACTGATGGTTCTACAGCAAGCGTGCCAACACTACTACTGATGGTTCTGCAGCAAGCGTGCCAACACTACTACTGATTTACATTTATTCATTTAGACACTATTGTCCAAAGAGACTTACATAATATGTTGATTATATTACAAGAGATTTCATTGTCCAGGAGCAACTTGGGGTTAAGTGCCTTGTTCAAGGGCACAACGGTGTAAGCAGTATTTTTCTTATTGTACAGCACTTTGGTCAGCTGGTGTTGTGTTTAAAGTGCTTTATAAATAAACATGACTTGACTAAGCTGGGAATTGAACCCACAACTTTCAGTATACTGCACGCTAGCCCAGCTCCTTAACCACTACGCCACCACCCCGATGGCTCTACGGCAAGCACGCCGACATTTCTGATGGTTTTTTAGCAAGCATATCAACATTTCTACTGATGGTTCTACAGTAAGTGTGCTTCTAGGTTGAGACTGCAGATGGTTGGGAACATCATGGCATCACAGCTAGTCTGTGATCAGCGTTAGATACAGCATCTCGTCTGTGATCTGCGTTAGATACAGCATCTCGTCTGTGATCTGCGTTAGATACAGCATCTCGTCTGTGATCAGCGTGAGAGCATCCACCTACATCCATTCTCCGTGTTCCATTATTTTGGTCTGTCCGATCGACACCCGTTCTCCATGTTTGATTTCTCTGGTCTTTGCTCCAGATCGACACCTGTTCTCCATGTTTGATTTCTCTGGTCTGTGCTCCAGATTGGCACCCGTCCGTCAGCGTCCCACCACTCGACTGCAGCCTGTTTTGGAATCTGGTCCCTCAGCAATCCCTATCTGATTATGAGAACCAACCACCTATTATCATTTCAAGACTTCAAGCCTTTTAATTCATTGGTATGATTCCTGCCAGTGTATTAGCATAGATGAAGTCATATAAATTGTAATACAAATATTGTTGCATTTTGGGCAATTTGCATAATTAGCATAAATAGGCAATTAAGGCGAGGCAGTACAGGTGAATAGGGTAAAAAATTTAAATAATAGATATCACCATGAAACTTTCTGAGTTGATTACTTATGTTAAGACGAGAAAAAAATGTATTGCATGTTTTTTATATTTTAATGTTAACATATGCTGTTATATAGTTATTACCTCCGCCAAGGAGGTTATGTTTTCATCGGGGTTTGTTTGTCTGTTTGTTTGTTTGTTTGTTTGTCTGTGTGTCTGTTCATCTGTTTGTTCGCAAGATAACTCAAAAAGTTTGGGAGTGATCCGTCTGGATCCAGGAGGCGGTTATGTTTTCAGTTGGCGGAGGTCTGCACTCTCGGAGTGCTTTTTAGTAGAGCGGCTACAGGAAAAATCGTGCAAATTATGATACAATCGTGGAATTCAGCCGGTATGTGCTCAAGACCAATACAATCAAATCTACCTGATTGGCCACAAAAAAGACTCCAGAAATTGACATAGAATTGACATCTCACATATGAAGCACTCTGAAGTATCAGTCTCTGTCTTTCTAGGGATCTTACTTCTGCCCTCCTCCTCTTTTGTGTCCATCTTAACTGTTCTTTTCTCTGCTCTCTTCAGCTTACTATTATTAAATAAAAGCCTGCCGTTTTCGTGGTATCTGGCTTTATTCTGTCTGAGTGTTTGTTCTATCCCACCTCCTGTGTCAAGTCTTGCACAATCAAGTTTGATAGGCAATGCATTAAGAGAGTGGAACAAGGGGATGTTTTTTGCTAATGTTGTATAGCCATCTTTATCTGTCTTTGCAGGATTCGTATCGGGAGACTTTAATTGTTCTTTTGTGTCCTGCTGACACAGACAGCACTTTGACCAGTCAGTGTGTGTTATACGTTGTCCATTATTAATCTAAAAATCAGATTGAGGTATGATCTTTTGATCACCTTTTGAATCCATGCATGGAACAGTTATTTAAATTTCAATTTGTTTTGGGCTGATTGGCAAAATGTGATTCAGAATTTAGTGTAGGTATTTTAACAGAAAGACTGTGTGGCTAGTTTATTTGCTTACTTACACTCTGCTTTATGAAAAAGCTTCGTATGTCCCCTTTCTTCTTCTTGGGTGGCATAGCTGATCTACAAACCACAAAAAGGGTATATCAAGGGAATATCAAAATGTTTCACTCTGGCCTTTTTATGGAGTAGGCCTTTGTATTGACAGACAGCCCTGGTAACTTACCGTTGTTGTTGACACACCCGCTCGCTTGACTAGACCAGAGAATGTCTAATAAGGGGAGAACCGCCACTCTCGGGAAACTTCCGGTTTCTGAACTGGTTGCAGTTCCAGTTCTGGTTCCACATGAGGGCGCTCACAAATAAGTGCAGAATGAATGGAGGTCTATGGAGCTGTACCCCTCAAACCCACTTTTCTCGGGATATAATTTTTTGCCCAGAAATTTGAATGTTGCATGCGAAAGAGGGGGCAGAGAAAATACACACCGCTGATTATTATATTTTTTGAGTCACTTATTTGTTCTAAAAAGCCTTTCAAATGCATCAATGACGTCATTCATTAGCAGAAAGCTAGTGAGTTGTGGGCAACAACGACCCAACCTGTAAGAGTTGACGTGAAAAAGGACGTGACTACTCGTTCATTCAACTTTTGACCTATAATTCATATTGAGCTTGCAGAAACCACAATCAAATCTTCGATTTCTCAATGACAACCAGGTGAAAGAGTCAAATTTAGCCGTCTAGCTCCATAGACCCCCATTGTTTTTGCACTTATTCGTGATCGCCCCTAGCGGAACTGCAACAGATTGCAGGTACAATGGAGTTAATAGGGAGTGATCCGGCTCTACGTAAACAGGCTCTGACTAGACCTACCAGTGCAAGAATAGGTACCGATCCACTTGCACGACACTTCATTTTGTCGTGTCGCATTCCACTTTTGTCCTATGGGTGACGTCAAGCGACTTTAACGCGCCCGCAAAGCATTCCGGGAAGGCAGCGCTGCATTTGAAAATATGTTGCGCGTCAAAAAGCTGGGCGAAGCCCATCTTTATGAATCCGTTGAACGCGAGGCGAAAGGACGAGGTTGTAGGTCCTTTGTTCTACCACAACAGTGCCTGTGAAACTTTGGTTCCGCTTACAAGACAAATAATGTTTTAACGATCTCTTCCACGACCACCTAGTAGTCCATAAAACAAACAAAACTAGGATTTGGATAAATATATTGACTGTTGGTGTTTCTGGTAAGGATTTGAGATTGCATTGAGTAGTTTAAATAAAACAAGATTTCCAAATGGCTTGCATAGTTTGTTTAGGCTATTAATGTGTTGTATAGGTACCTTCTGAGCCTACGTCATTACGTTCACTGGAGGCAAAACAAACCATCACCTCAGCTGGGAAGCTAAACGAACAGTCATATTCGGGAGGCTAAAGGTTATCATGGTCTCATCTTGCTGTGCTGTCGGGTGCCAGAACCGAAAAAGTCATCGGTTAAATTTGAAATAAGTAGGCCTAGGCTACAGTTTCCAGTGAGAACGTAGTTGTTCGTTCGACTCACGATAACCCAAGCCTTGTATCGGAACCTCACATATTAGCCTACCAATCGTCCTGTATTTCCAACCTCTTTACTGTACATGTATGTCACTTATTCATTTCTATACAAACCAAGACTGCGGATTCCTAAAAAAACGCAAGCGCCCACACCATAAGTGTATCTAAATAAGCTGTAGCCTACCAAAAATTGAATTTTACTGTGACTCGAAGAGCTAAACCAAATCCTTGATTACTAGCTACTAGGCTACTACTGTGTAAGGCCCAGCACTAACTCCGAGCGTGGTAAACAAAATTGGATATTTCAGGCAGTCAAATCTAGACACCTATGGCTACTGAAAAATGTGAGGTTCATTTATCAAATGTTATTTTGAAGTATTCAAAAACATTGTTGTTTTAGAATTTTCAAATGAAATGGTTGGTAATTAGCATGTTTGCAATACATCTTTGCCTTGTGACATGGGCGGGCGCTGGCTCGGTAAAATGTCGGTTCGGCAAACACACAACTCACCACGTCATTGTAGGCCTATTGTAAGTCTTGGACATGACCATTTAGGAGATAGTTATATGCATTCAATGATTTATACACCCTCAGCTTCTCCTTACTGTAGACACTCGGTTTTTCAATAATGTCCGGCCATTCAACTGATGGCAAACCTGTCTTTCCAATCACTGACGGTATTGGGTCTGTCAGGATGGTCCCATCTGATAATGTAGCCTTAGTTTTTCAAATAATCCTCCCGATCACGTACACTGAGTGTATGTACGTATTGTGTTATATCGTTACACATTTTAGCAAAGATTTTAGATTACTGTCTGATTTTAGCCGCCTCACTAGTACTATTCAATAGCCGCCTCACTATCCAAACGTTTGTTTCTGCCTCCAGTGACGTCACCCGAATGTTTATGTTTTCACCACCGTTGCGAAGGGGTCTATATTCTTAAGTACATGCCTAAAATTGTGGTCCATTTGTGGAAAAACACTTAAGATACGTTAAAACGAACTGAGTATGAGCTGGTAACTGACATTTTAAACAAAATGCCCACACACGACTGAACGTGGGGAGGCAGCGCGACATCTATGCGACACGACAAAATGAAGTGTCGTGCAAGTGGATCGGTACCGTAAGGCAAAGCGTGTGCAGCATGCGTGTCAGATAACCCTTCCCCCTCCCCCTCGGTTTTTCAGCCAATCAAATGACGACGTTTCTTGTACTATCGTGCTGGCTGTCGGAATGATCAGCAGCACAAATGAGTTCGCTAAAATATTGGTGGGGACAATTTTGTAATTTTAAAATATTGGTTAGGACTAGTCATGAGCGTCCCACCCTAAATCTACGCCCATGGTCCATCATAATTTGCTTTGACAATTCTGTGCAGTAAATCAATTTCTAGGGTCTTTTTTGGCAGCCATCTTGGAAAATGGCCACCATTTCAAGTGGCCAATCAGGTAGATTTGATTGTATTTGTCTTAAGCACATACATGTCGAATTTCATGCTTGTATCATAATTTGCTAGGTCAATTCTATGCAATAAATCAATTTTTGGTTTTTTAATGAGATAGGGCCTCATTTGCATATGTAAACATTAAAATATAAAAAACATGCAATACACTTTTTTCTCATGTTAACATAAGTAATCAACTCAGAAAGTTTCATGGTGAAATCTATTATTTAAACTTTTTACCCTATTCACCTGTACTGTCTCGCCTTAATTGCCTATTTATGCTAATTATGCAAATTGCCCAAAGTGCAACTTTAGGCAACCAAGTTGAATTCCACCCACTAGGCCTATAGATGACATTTCTGCAATAAAACTTTAGGGTACTCAACATTTCTGGGTTTACTATTGGGCCTATGGGGATCACGACTAGACTAATAAGGGCCTGTCCACACGGAGACGCTTTTTAGGTTAAACGCAGAGGTTTTGCTTCGTCTTGGCCGAGCGTCCAAACAAATCCTGTAAACGCACTGCCCGAAACCGCACTTTTCTGAAACCTGGTCCCAGAGTGGAGAAATCTGAAACCGTAGCCCGTTTGAGTTCGTTTAGACAGCGAAACCGCACATCCTGCTTGTGTATCGATGATGTCATCGCCACACCTCAGCTGCCCTGGACTTGCACTTATAGTATTGCCTAACAATACTAGTTTTCATACATGACATTACCTACGATTACACTCCGTTAAGATAAATATCACAACTGATGCTGCGCATGGCCCGATAGCTTATGACTTGGTGGACTGAACACTGTTTTTCCCCCGGTGTGTTTTTATGCATTCTAGCTACTGTCAGTGACGCGAGAGAACTTAAGTTATTAGGAAAGTGCGGTGTAAGTTTAGGCTACATTAATTTGTGCGTAGTGCCAGTTTCATTCATTTATTTTACATGTCTTACAACATATATACATGCATTCACAGTCGAGGGAAATCAGATATAAGCATACAAAGACGCTTAGAACTCACGTTAAGCCGATGGTAGCACACTGAATGCGAATGCACGATTTGATGCAGGCAAAAGTATTGACTGTTACTAACGAAGGTTTTATAGCAATATTATAAATGTGGCGACAGAATAGCCTAGAACTTGAGTAAGCCTTGCGTTTAGTAGCCTAATTGCGGTGATAGCCTAATTGCGGTGATAGCCAAAACTAATGTGAATCACGGACTATCCTACAACCAAAGAAAGTAAAGGTGATTAGTAGGGCTACCTGCGTTAGCCAAATAAAGGACGGGACTGCACCCTTCACAAACCGTAAAATAAAGTTTATTAGTTTTACAGTTGCCTACAGTTGACAGTTCACCATCAGTCCACACAAACAATTCTGGTTTCCTTGCACTAGCCATTTTAAGCGTAGCCTATTCTGTCTGTTTTTAAAGCGCCAGTTTTGCAAGTTTTGGTGAATTTCTGTAAAGACACAGTGCCACCTATAGGCCTGGGGTATGAAGTAACGCGTTGAGTTGTGTTGAGATGGATCCGTTTGGATAACCTGACCCTAGCCAGATGAATGTCGTTCCGCTTAGCTCCGCCTAGCTTCACTCACATCCATCTGGGACCTCTTCCATTGAGAGTGATTTCTCCAACCAACTTTATGGTTTAGCCAATCAGGGCGCTTGGGCGGGAGTTTCATAGATGTGACATAAGCGTAGAAGCGACTGTGAGTCTGTTATTAGCGTCACGGGTTGGCTTCGATGTGAGTGGTTGAAGTAGCACGTCAATAGATGACGGACAAGTGGCTTATTCAATCATATGCAAGCATTTTTTGATTAGGCCCAGCCTTCTGAAGCAACACTTCAATGAATCGGTTCCAGATGGATGAGTGGAGCTAGGCGGAGCGAAATTCATCTGGCTATTGCCAGGTTACCGTTTGGACGCAAATATTCTTGATACGGTTCCAGGGAAGACGGAGGAAAAAAAGATTGGTTTGGTACGTGTGGACTAGGCCTAATACTCTTTTGATCCCGAGAGGGAAATTTGGTCCCAACAGGCTGCACTGGACAAGGACAACAAGCACATACACACACACAGGCTGCACTAGACACAATAAGCACACACACACACACACACACAGTGTAGCGGTTAGGCATGCCTGCCTACTTTAATAATTAAATAGTAAGTGGTGGCAGTTGAGAGGTTCTGTTTGTGTTTGACGTGACGGGATGATATGAATCTGAGGGTAGGCCTGTCATTATATGAATGAAGTCTGTGGCGAAGAGAGTGTGGGCCGATGGCGGATGAGGTGCGGCAAGAGAGAAGTTTACTGAGAACGGGAAAAGATCGTGTGGATTCTTTTAGGATACTCTGGTGGATTATTCTATACCCTGGGAGCGCTTTTGGACCCCGACACCCTTTTCCGAGAATTCAGCAGGATGGGAGAAGGAGCTTTCTACGACGAACAGCGCTGGATGCCGGGTTTGATCCAAACTTTTTCTGCTGTGACCGGTTTCCCTAAGCCTGTTTGTAGCCTCCAAAAACCCTTTCACCTGCCCTCAATACCTACCGCTGCCCCAATCCCATTTAAATTCTTAGTTACCACAAACTATAGCCTACTTTTCCATGGCGGCGCCCACACAACAAAACGTCTCACTTCTTTCACCTCTGACTCCTTTTAGTTGATGTTTTGACCTACTGTAACTTTTGATTTCGTTTCATACATTTTCTTTCTTTCATTTTCTTTCTTTTGTTTAGACATTGTATGCTCTAGGAGAACGATTCACTTTGTGTTGTAGGCCTATATTATGCCTATATATTCATGTTATGTATGAATATATTACGAATTAAATTTGGCGGTATGGCTCTGTTCAGATACCCTGGAAATCCAGAGTTCTCGCGAGAGCACAATGGAATTGTCTCTGCGAGACACTCTGGCAAAGAGCAATGATGCACGTTACTTTTTTCCCAACATTCCAGGGAACCAGCTAAACTGATGAAGACAGCGCTGCAACGTTGGAGGACAGTACACATTGGTCGTAGTGTTATCCAATTGCGTCGAATTCCGAAATCATTCAGAGTAAACATGGTCTAGTGTTATCCAATTGAGTGCAGTGAGATTTTTAAATGCATGCTTGTTGCCGCCCCTCGTTGGGCCAGTACATTGTTCTTTACCAGACCCTTAATCTTTCTAGATTATCAGGGTCTGGATTTTCCAGGCTACTGTTCAGAGGGGTCCCCAGACCTTTCATGAGCACCATGAAAGAGCAGTGAGCCTGGGGACAGCAGCAGCATTAGGGGGCGCTCACACAGTTTAAGACTGAGCGAGCTAAACTATTCCCCCATATGAACAGAGCAGCAACTATGACATAAAAGCCTATGCCATGTTATACACGACAGGGTGGAGCAGGGGAGTAGGTGGGTTGCATAAATGCGAGCAGCAAGCAGTTAGGAATAACTAAAGCAGCTTTAAATAAGGCGCCCTGTTTGGATGTAGCCATTTAGAAGTGAGGGGAGTGCCAAAGGAGTTGACAGCTGATAAGCTGACGCCCATAGCGGTTAGCAGCGCGCCTTGACTACTTGGCCTGCCAGAACTGACGCTGACACAATTTATATGTATGCTATTGTAAGAAAGTGGGTTAACGAACAACTGCTTATTGAACATTTTGAGTTTGGTTTGAATGGAGTTTTTTATTGTTTGGGGCGATTCCTTTGTTCAACTGCGCCTTGACCGCGGCTTACATACAGCTAGGCCTGAAGTTAATATGCCACAGTCTGAAATACTGTTGAGAACTTGAACATTTCAATACATTAATTTTCATATAAAAGTTCAGAGTGAAATCTAGTCTCCTTTCTCACATGCAAAAAATAAGCTGGCGTAACTGAAATGTCTATGTCCGGTTTTCAGTCACGTTACAACACACACACACACACACACACACACAGGCTGCACTGGACACAATAAGCGCACACACACACTCACTCACAGGCTGCACTGGACACAATAAGCGCACACACACTCACAGTGTCAGTAAGACGTTTTTAATAAAGCAGCGGATTCAGAATGGCCGATTTAGATTGGGATTTTATGGAACATGGCATGGCATGGAATCTACGAAAAACCATATGGGCTACACACAACCAAACTTTAGCAAGCAAGATGGGTGTTTGTGTGTGTGTGTGAGAGAGAGAGAGAGAGAGAGAGAGAGAGAGAGAGAGAGAGAGAGAGAGAGAGTAAGCCGGTGTAAATGTAACATGAATTGTGCTGTAGATGGATAGATAGATAGATAGAGATAGATAGATAGATACATACAGTAGATAGATACTTTATTGATTCCCAAGGGGAAATTCAAGGTCTCAGTAGCATACCGACATCACACACATGCACATTCAACAGAAAAAGTAATATAAGTATATAAATATAAAAAACACCACTAAAATACTACTACATGTAAAATACTAAATATACTAAATAAAACTAAATCAAATATCCACATAGTGTGCTTAAGGATGATCAAGCATGAGGCACTTGCAGTGACGGCAGGGACTGAGCCTGTAATTCTGTATGCATGGTAAGGTGCTCTGAGAATGAGTGTCATGGTGATGGTGCAAATAAGTAAGTGCAACAGTGCAAGAATGAAGTCTAGAGACCAGCATAAAATAAATATGGACATATAAGAGAATAATGTAGACAAAATAATATAAATTAATTATAAATGAATTCTGCTGAGTCATCATAAGACATTGCATGTTAAATGAATTCTGCTGATAAGACATTGTGGATACGGCCGAGTCTCTACGGGGTTCCCAGGGGTGGGCCCACCTGGGCATACACACTGTACACCTGCTGGACAGGTAAGGTGCTGACCGCAGGAGATTTCACCTCCTCGTACTCCACATGCTGGACAGGTGAGGCGCTGACCACACAGTACACCTGCTGGACAGGTGAGGCGCTGACCGCAGGAGATTTCACCTCCTCGTACACCTGCGCTCTCTGCTGCCCCCTGAAGTCTATCTCAGCATACGGCACCTCCACATTCACACCTGGGGGGGCAGGGGGGAAGACTTAATGTTATTATGTCTAACTAACACATTTGGTCACAGCAATGAGTTTATTCAGCACAAATATGGAAGGTAAAAGTGACGCAGTAACTCTGAACCAGAGGCCAATTGGCCACATGGGATTGTGCAGGGCTCAACGTTAACTTTTAAAAGTGGTTAAAAATGGTTGACAGCTTGGCAACCAGGCATGATTATGAGATTTATTGGTGCTACCACTTCATGGCATAAGCATTTCCAAGGGCACTGAGATAACCAAGCAGTTACCAGCGTAGCCAAAAGCTTTAACATGTGTTTGTTAATGTTATTTAAAGGGACACCAGGCAACGTTTTCATGTTAATTACTCATCTTCGTAAGTCGGTATATGGTTAAATGACTCATTACTGGGCGAATGAAGACTGTCTCGCCCGCCCCTACTGCCTGTAGGAAGAATATCCCGCTTGCAAGTTCAGTGTATCGTACCCGCTGACTGAAGCAGGATCAGTTTACATCCTGCATCCACAGCACAGAGGCACAACGCGATTGTTGCAAACGTGTGTAAAATGGCAGAGCCGGCGAAGAAGAAACGAAAACCCTTTACAGAAGATGCAAACAAAAAGTAAAAGAGTTTCAGACCGAGCGTGGGGGAGTTTCATAGAGAAAAAGCATCAGGCTTGCCTGGTGTCCCTTTAAAGGCACTCTAAGCGATGCTGGGTAACGTCACTTCTATTGACGTTCAAACAAAACAGAAAGCTAGCTCGCTACTTCCTCCTCCTCCCTCCCATGCAAATGAAACGCTCCTAAACGTGCATCTCGTCTGTGATTTGCTGGAACAGTTTGTTATGTTTTTATGGGCCAGGTTGGCCCAGGTTGTTTTTGTTGCTGTTTTTGGAGCCTGAGTTGAGCTGCACAGAGATCGCGTTTTTTTTACGTGAATTCAGGACACAGGAAGTTAGCGGATGTTTGCTGTAAGTGACAAAAAATGTTTTAGTCTAAAAAATGCTGGCATTGCTTAGAGCACCTTTAAGTTGAACAGTAGAATCTGAATCAGTGGAACTTTGGAGCTGCGTTGTGTCGTGTGTTGTGCTTTGAGATGGCCATGCTTTGGTCCCACTATGAGTGTGATGGGTATTGAGCATGTTCAATGTATACGTCGTTCTATGCCATGTTTCCAAATTCCTTGAATGCTTCTTGATAAATGTATTCAAAACACTTCATCTGAAGAAGCTATGACTTTGCAAACAAGTTGTATTTGCATTACATCAAGGAATCCTGCATTCATTTTAGAGATGTAATTTACAGTATGTGTTAAAGGAGAATTCCGGTGTGATATTGACACAGTTGCTGCTACTGGAAGAAACTGGAATCCATGCATTTCCACTGAATTATTTTTGGAATCTGATCCCTTATCATACCAGTTCATTCTTACTTTCGTTGCTCGACTTATCGTGGACTAAATTCAAGATGGCTGCAAACACTAAACTTCATTGAAGATACTGTCTGTAAATCGTCTTGTAAGTAAACTACCAGTGCTTTTCAAAGTTCTCAATGTCTCGTTTTAAATGTCAGGGCCCTCGAAGTCTACCAATGAAGTGTGGAGATACATTGAGCCTCGTAAATGGGTGTAAAACAGTGATTTATTTGCATGGCTAGCCCGATGCGAAGCACCACTATTGAAAAAGCTGTTGGTAGCATCGGCTAACTAGCGCCAGATTTTAGAGTGCAGGGGACAAGCCGAGATGGGCTATGAGACATACGTTCACACTCGGTATCATGTTTCAATACACTTTAGGTCAATATCACACCGGAATTCTCCTTTAAGTAAATCCAATGAATGAATTCCAACATTTGAATATATTGTATTTGTATATGTTATGCTAGTAAGCGTGTGTGTGTGTGTATGTGTGTGTGTGTGTGTGTTCACCTGACCTGGTGCAGTGTGAGTCTGGGGATCCGACAGGTCCATTGTGCTCTCTGCCAAAACAGACATGTGATTGGTCTATCACCTCAAACAGACGTGTGATTGGTCTATCACCTCAAGCACACATGTGATTGGTTTATCACCTCAAACAGACATGCGTCACATATCCCAACAGAGCAGCGTAGAGCAGTGTGTGTGGTGTGTGTGTGTGTTTGTTTGTGTGTGTGTCTGTGACAGAGGCAATGGCCTGTGCAGCTGACTGACCTGTTTGTGTGTGTTTTTTCCTCTTGCAGACGTAGAGTATCCCCCCTGCCACAAACACACACACAAGGATGGCAGCAAGAGACACCGAGACAGGAAGGACAAACCCAAACAAACAAACACACACACACACACAAACTAAGCATGAGAGGGACACCAGTGTGATGCAGATTGCACTATAGTGTGATGCAGAGTGCACTATTTATATCAGTATATATCACTCTGCGGCTTCTCTGTGCTGGTGTGGTGGCTGAAAGGAAAACAGCGCTCATAGTGGCTGGAGGCGGTATTGACTTTTGGATTGCTTTTAACCGGACAAGACTGTTTTAGGGAACCGTGTGACTGCCAGACTGAGATGAATTTAGATGCTAATTCATTTAAGATACTGTTTTAATATTTTCTGCCTAACATAACTTATTTAATAAATTAACTAAAGTAAGAGTAAAATCCTTGTCTTGGAATCGTGCGTCTGCCCACCACATTCCCTGCATCTGGTTAAATGGTTTGCATCTGGTTAAATGGTTTGCCTGATCCTGGGCAGCCCAAGCCGGTAGACCCGCGTGACCTGTGTATCCTCAGCATGCTCGTAACACCCACAATCCTGTGCGCACATTTATGATTTAACTGATTTAAAAATATGTACTAAACTAAAGGCAGTTCACTATGTATTTAATTGTAAACATTGTCTTATTGTCACTATATAAAGCAGCCTAAATGAAGTATGGGCTTAGGTCTTTCAAACGACTTTGAACTTTTATACCGTAATTGTTTAAAGAAGGCATTTTGGAAGGGTATTTATACCTTTTCAAATGAAAACTACTGCGAGCTAATTAGTCATTTTTCTCTTTTTTCTCTCTCAACTTTGCTTAATAGTTGCTGCTCCGTGGTTGAGTTTAGCAAAACAATCAAACATACACAATTCAATGTATTGACGTGAGAGAATGACAGTGGTGCATTCATTGTTTTTCAAAAGAAGTGGGCAGGAGGCACGATTTCCAATAACGCAAACCTGCATCTTCCTGCACACTCGCTAGTCTGTTCCATTGTGTGTTGTTTTGCTATAGTGCTACAATGCTAAGACGAAGCCTTGTCTCGTCTTTGAAGGATTTGACTTGGCAGGGCTCCGCTCTACTAAGCACGAAACCTCGAGGATCCTCGACTTTGAGAGACAGCAAGGATCTTAGAGCTGTGACTCGTTGTAACGGTTGTATTCTATGCCACCAGGTATCAGGCTATTGTGACTGTGTGTGTGACTCTGATTACTGTGGGTAATGGGTGTGTGTGTGACTCTTGATTACTGTGGGTAATGGGTGTGTGTGCGTGTGTGACTCTGATTACTGTGGGTAATGGGTGTATGTGTGTGTGTGACTCTGATTACTGTGGGTAATGAGTGTGTGTGTGTGTGTATGTGTGACTCTGATTACTGTGGGTAATGGGTGTGTGTGTCTGTGTCTGTGTGATTATTGTGGGTAATGTGTGTGTGTGTGTGTGTGTGTGTGTGTATGTGTGACTGATTACTGTGGGTAATGGGTGTGTGTGTCTGTGTCTGTGTGATTACTGTGGGTAATGTGTGTGTGTGTGTGTGTGTGTGTCTGATTACTGTGGGTAATGTGTGTGTGTGTGTGTAACTGATTACTGTGGGTAATGTGTGTGTGGGTGTCTGTGTGACTGATTACTATGGGTAATGGGTGTGTGTGTGTGTGTGTGTGTCTGATTACAGTGGGTAATGTATGTGTGTGTGTGTGTGTGTGTGTGTGTGTGTGTGTGTCTGATTACTGTGGGTAATGTGTGTGAGAGGAGAGAAGAGGAGAAGTCCCAGTGCATGTGATGCTATACGCATCAGACTTTAACTGAGGTAGTTTATCAGGTGCTTTAGCAAGTGACGCAGGTGTATCAGGTGTACCAGGTGCTGTAGCAAGTGATGTATCAGGTGTGCCAGGTGAGCAGGAGGAAGCCGAGTGCTGGATGCAGTTGTGTGGGGCGTCTGACTCTGAAATCAAATATATTTATATTACTATCAGATAAGCAGCCCTATGAATGAGTGACTATTTTACTATCAGATAAGCAGCCCTGTTGTAATATGTTGTAATACATTTCACCCAGCTGCGTGAATCACAGAAAGCGCGAATGAAGTAGCCACTTCTAAATGGGACCCACTGTAGAGTAGCTGAAGGTCTGTGGCTAAAGCAGCCATAATGAAAGTGTTATAATTGTTTGGATACTTCCCACACACACATGCTTTTTAATCGCATAGACTAACTACCAAGCTGGAATCAAAGCACACCGATTTACCTCTCACACCCTAAACAAGCAAGCGTCTCAGTCTCACACATATAGCCATTGGCAAAACTGTATCAGACATAACATTGGTAAATCATCCAGGCACATGATTTTTGTAGCATGTGCAACAGCCCTGCCCTGGATAAATCTCTCAAAGTGCGCTCTAAAACATTTGGTTTAAATGGAGATGTAGCCTAGATCATCACTGGTGAGTTAATAAATCTATGTTGTGACGAGCTGACACAAATTATTCACTTTGACAAATTAATGTAGTCTAGTCCATTACGTCATCTCAGCCCTATTACTTTACTTTGAGCCATGCTCTTCCTTATCGTTACTGAAACACCTTTGAAAATAGAGGATTGTTTGGGAATGAACGTTAGCTCAGAGGCTTTTTGAGACTTTTTGTGGTCTTAAAGGGATACCAGGCAAGCCTGATGCTTTTTCTCTACGAAACTCCCCATAGCGTCTGTACGTGGCGATACGTGTGCGAGCTCTTGCTCGGTCTGAAACTCTTTTCCTTGTCTTTGCATCTTCCATCAAGGGTTTTTGCTACTTCTTCGTCGGCTCTGCCATTATACACACGTTTGCAACAATCGCTAGCGTTTCGTTAGCCTACCTCTGTGCTGTGGATGCACAATGTAAACTGATCCTGCTTCTCGCGATGTCTGAGACTTTGTGAGACTGAAGGTTGGCGGGTACGATACACTGAACTTGCAAGCGGGATATTCTTCCTACAGGCAGTAGGGGCGGATGAGAGAGTCTTCATTCGCCCTGTAATGAGTCATTTAACCATATACCGACTTACAAAGATGATTAATTAACACGAAAACGTTGCCTGGTGTCCCTTTGATGCAACATTTTACAAAGCACTGACAGGGCCACCAAGGACTGTGAGCGAATCAACAGCAGAAAAAACTATTTAGCAAGCAGAAATATCCCAGCCTGTTTAGGATGCTTCATAGACAGGTTATCTTTCAGGTAGGCCTATATTTTCCATTAGAAAACCATCATGTTAGCGAACGCGTTGTGGCTGACTCACTTAGCTCCTGTATGCTCTATGTTCACAAACTTATGAGATGACAGTCGAAAGATAATTACAGCTCTGATATCGATTTGCTTGCGAAAAGAATGTCAGGTTAATCATACACATAAAATTTGGTGCAGTTCTGAACATCTTAACTGAAGAGAGGGGCGATTAAAGCAGAATGATATTGCATTTTGATTTTTTACCGGGGTGCAAATCACATGGGCTAGGTTGATGTGGCCCCTTGAGACCAACATACCATAAAGATTTCTTCATCCTCGGTGCCATGGTTCAGGTAGTTATTTAGAGAAAAGTGTGCCCCCCGGGGACCAAACGAAATTTTTCTGTAAAAGTCTAGTGGGGCTACATACCCACCAAATATCATGTGCCCCGGTGTTTCGGTGTCCCGGGTATCGTTGACCAAAATTTCAAGAAGTAGATGCCGGGGACAAAAAAAACTGTGACAATCACTATAGGACCGCTTCGCTAGTCATAATAAGTAGCCCTGTATGAATGAGTGAAGTGCTTTATATGAGAGTGAAGCCGAGTCTCTTTCATTTAAAATAGTTTCACAACTTTCAGACAGTGAAGCTGACAATGAAAAAGCTCAGTTGTAGATATCATGGCATTTACATGAGCTTGCCCCAGAGCAGAATCATTATTGACCTGCCTGATGTCTGTATTACAGAATACAGAGGTAATCATGATTACTGTAAATCACTCAGGTGTGAAGTCAGTGGTGGAGGCACCTGAAAGGAAACAGCACCTGTAGCACCATATGTGACTGAAACACTTCCTCCAGCAGGGGGCGCAAGCATCTTACAAACATGCTGCATGTGTTTAATAGATGGTAAAGGCTGTTATAATATGACCACATAGTGGACAACAGATGAACAATTATCACTAACTGATCCTAGCACTTACCACACTTGAATGTTTAAAAACACGCAGCAACACACAGACACACCAGGATGAACAACAGGAAGGATGACACATAAATCACTGCAGTGTATGAGAGAAGGCACACACACACACACACACACACATTTGGGAACACACACACACACACACACACACACACACACACATTATTAAGCACCTGGACCGCCCATTAAGAAAATGAAGAAAACAATGACGGTTAACAGCCACATAGTGAGATGACCTTCTTACCTGAGACTGGGCGCTCTGTGTGGGCAGAGGGGAGGGTGTGGTTAGCTGGTGTGACAGACACAGTGGTGGAGGCACCTGAAAGGAAACAGCACCTGTAGCACCATATGTGACTGAAACACTCCCTCCAGCAGAGGGCGCAAACATCTTACAAACATGCTGCATGTGTTTAATAGATGGAAGAGACGGTCATAATATGACTATTTACTGTAATAGAAGGTATTACACGAACACATAGTGGACGACAGATGATCAAATAAACAATGCATCATGTATGATCCTCTGATCAATATTTCAAGCATAATAGTTATGATAGTATTTTTTTCATTCTCATATAACCAGTCAGAGTTATGGACATCATGGAATTTACATGAGCTTGCCCCAGAGCAGAATCATTATTGACCTGCCTGATGTCTGTATTACAGATTACAGAGGTAATCATGATTACTGTAAATCACTCAGGTGTGAAGTCACTGACCAGAGCAGAACTCCATCAGTCTGGTGGTGTGTGTGCTGCTGACGTGGTTCCTGACGCTGCAGGTGAGTTGTCCAGTCACATCCCCCCTCAGCAGGAGAGTCTGGTTATCTGAACTGAGATCAGCATCAGCTTCACCCAGAGGCCTCCCATCCAGAGACCAGCTGTACTGAGGACTCTCCCCATTGGAGGAGCACCTTACACTCCTCTCCCCATTGGCTGAGCAGTTGATTAACATGTCCACATCAGACACGGGGGCTGAGGGGATAGTAGTAAATATAATATTATGTAAATCAGGGGATCAGGGGGATTACTGCCCTACTAAGGCAAAAGACTAACTCACCAGAGTGTGAAACTGAGAAACATTACTTTAAAAAGTTATCTTAATGTCCTGACATTTGAGTAATAGGTATAATATTGTAATTTTCAAATGTTGTAGTGTATACCTGTATCAGTGGTGGAGGAAGTACTGAAACTCAGTACTTAAGTAAAAGTACAAATACACAGAGAAATATTTTCTTTAGTAAAAGTAAAAGTACCACAATAACAACCCTACTTAAGTAAAAGTAAAAAGTACCTGCTTTTAAATGTACTTTAAGTATTAAAAGTAAAAGTATTTGCATAATGATTTATTCTCTTAATATCTATATTCTAAAAGGAAAAATCAGTATGGGCTGTGGCATTTTAATTAAGCTAGTTTTAGGTTATACTCAACTAGATAGTTTTAAGCTAATGCAATTGTGCTTGCCATCTGTGGCCCAGTTTACATTCTGACCTACAAGACTGTAATTCTGGTTACTAGGGTGATCTGCTGAGTAATATCATTCAGCAAAACACGAGAGCCTGAAGTTTAACGGGGTAGACAAGGGAAACGTCGGGTGGATCGTAATGCCAATTATGCTGATTGAACAGAAAAGTTGCTGAGGAAGATGTCTTTATGATTAGGTTCAGTTTCACTTGCGCAGACGCATAGACATTGCATGAGCGCTCACATTACTACCCCCCAATTGTAGGCTATGCATCTTTATTTGATCACACACAATTAAGGAATATTTCCTAATCTGGAAAATGTTACGTTTTTTCCGGCCACCGGAAAAAAGGAACGATGGTGTTGTAGAAATGTAGCGGAGTAAAAGTACAGATAATTGCTGTAAAATGTAACGAAGTAAAAGTCAAAAGTATGCACTATACATTTTACTTAAGTAAAGTACAAATACGTGGAACATTTACTTAAGTACAGTAACGAAGTATTTGTACTTCGTTACATTCCACCACTGACCTGTATTAAGTAAGTATAAGTATATATACTTTTTTGATCCCGTGAGGGAAATTTGGTCTCTGCATTTAACCCAATCGGTGAATTAGTGAAACACAAACAGCACACAGTGTACACACAGTGAGGTGAAGCACACACTAATCCCGGCGCAGTGAGCTACCTGCTACAACGGCGGCACTCGGGGATCAGTGAGGGGTTAGGTGCCTTGTGGTTACAAGTCCAGAGTGCTAACCAGTGGGCCACGGCTGCCCTTTATTAATCTATCTATAAAAAAATTAACTCAAATCTGACCTTTGACCCTTTTTTGGAAGTTACTGTATTCTGCCTTAGTATTGCCCACAAAATGACAATCGGTCATACTAAGGCAAAATACCTTAACTTCTATTTTATAGCACAATGTTATGATAACAATGATAACTTTCACTTAAAATGTAAGCAATATTAAGCCTATTGGACTCACTATGATAAAATGGATTCGCATCATATGAAAATTATAGTTTTTTCATTTTTTTCTGTACTTCATACTCATACTAGTACCACACAGACAGTCACTTCTGAATTAAGAATGAGAGTGTTTTGATGTTGTTGAGGTGTTTTGATATGAGGCACTAATTTAGACTCATTGGCTTGTTTATTTCGATAACCAGCCTAGAACAGCAAAAATATTTCAGAATCATCCCATTGTAGCATCTTAATGTCTACTGAAAAGTTTCAGTGAAAACACAGGAAATAATATTTCTTGGAATTTTACTTTGCAGTATTTGCATTATTATCATTAAATCAGCAATACATTTTGATGAGGTGTGTAGGTCTTTTAAAAATTGTGATACACTGTAGGCCTATACATTTTCCTGGATAGAATGGAAACTTATGGATGGACCACTGGAGGAAAATAAGGGAGGGTCGTGTCTTTTTATTCTTTGTTGAGGGGAGGGGAAATTTTGTAATCATGAAAACAGCAACATTTCAAAGTGGCCTAGGAGCATATTTTTCCATGTACAGTAGCTCTCAGTCTCAGTCTTCACACTTCGGGCACCCCTCTCTGCACCCCACGTTTACCCCTCATTTCCTTCTTTCTTGCAGAGTAGCAAGATTACATTACATTACATTACATTACATTACATGACATTTGGCTGACACTTTTTTAACCAAAGCGACTAACAACATGGTAAACAGTAAGTTTTAGAACAATTCTCACAATTTTAGGACAGTTTAAAAAACATTAGAGTACAGTAAGAATAAGTGCGTCGGTGAGTGCTGTTTTTAACAGTTACTTGTCAGTTTAAAACGGCTAGTGAGTGCTAGGATCAGTAAGACTTGTTGTAAGTGTTGCTATGAGAGTAGATGTTCTCTAAAGAGCTGGGTCTTCAGGAGTTTTTTGAAAGTGGAGAAGGATGTCCCTGCCCTTGTAGGAACTGGCAGTGTGTTCCACCAACGAGGAACAACAGATGAGAAAAGTTTGGATTGGCTTGAGCGTACCGGTGGTAGAGCTAGACGTCGTTCGTCAGAGGAGCACAGCGGTCTGGAGGTAGTATAAGTCTGTATGAGGGCATTCAAGTAGGTGGGAGCAGAACCGGAGACTCCTTTGTAAGATAAAGGCCTCGCACTGCGGCTTTCGTAGAGACTCAATGGAGACTGAGGGACATAGGCACTAGCAAAGGTTCTAGAGGGAATGTGATTTCTGGCGCCATATTACGTTCTCTTTCGTTCCATAGCTGTCAACATTGAACATTGAAAATAAGGGAGATGCCCCGGATTTCTCACCCAAAATACGGGAAAATGTCAACATCGTCCCCATTAACCAGTTTAGGGTCTACAGTGCAGAGTTGGTAAGTTATGGTAGGCCAACTTGGAGTGAACATACAAACAGGGGAAATTCTTTCTCTAGTAGCTGAGTAGCCTGATGGTAGGCAGGTGCACACGTAGACATACGGCCGAACATGCAAGCGCCAATGAATCGTGCTTTTACGCCAATCATGCCGTTAAACTTAAATAGGTTAACATCACTTTAAGTTCGCCATCAAGCAAGAAAAACGATGATTTGAAGACATCTGTTTCGTTGGAAGGGAAAGGGGGTAGCAACAGGGCAACACAGAGACAGGCCCAATGGCAGGGCTAATGTTATGAGAGTATTAAAATATGGGATATTCTACGGGAAAATATTAAAATGGCAATTAGCGGGAGGAAAGTTAAAATAGGCCTACGTGATAAACACGGAAAAGGTTGGCATGCATTGTTTCGGTCCCCGTGCACGGGGATTATTTGTCACATTATTACTCACATATGATTATTTGTGAAAATGTGCAAACAGGTGCAACACATTTGAAAAGGAAGGACTGGTAGCATGCAAGCTCCCAGGAAAAGATTGATTTAAGAATGTTATCACAGTGTGTCTTGGCGCAAAGCAGCGCGGGCGGAAGACAGTGACAATTGGCAAGGGAGGGTCATGTCTTTTTTGACAATTCTGTTGGAGGGTCATTGAACAATTTCTAGCAGGCAAGGGAGGGTCATGCAACTTTTGACTGAAGCACTCAAAATCCCTCCGGTGGCCCCTTCAATAAATAACGTCCCTTAACTAAATGCAAATGATAAAACAAAGTTCTCCCACACAAATTAGGTAGATTAGGATGTGATTGGTTGCCTTTATTTGGTCATTTTATATTACTGCAATTTAAAGCTGCCTGCTTTGCGACTAGCTTTAATTTCCCCACTAACCCGCAGCTACACTAAACTTTAGGCTTGCATTGATAAAATTGACAGCCTGTAACAACTTGGGAGTTTTGACTAGCCGGCAGCAAGTTTTAAAAACTTGTGGCAGATTTAATGGATTTGCTTTCTCGTTGGTTGTTTGGTATGGATTTTAACAAGGGTTCAACAAAAAGTAGGCTCTAAATTACTACATTCCTGCTGCTGGTGTGTGTGTGGAAGGTGTATCGTTGCGGCTCCAACAAACTCGCGTAGTTTTCAGTCAATGACTATCATTTGCAGGCGAGAGCTAGCATATGAGACAAAAAAAATCCCAGTTGACATGTAGCCTTGTATTACGGGCTGTGATGTGAATTAAGATATCCTAGGCTACAAGCCATGCTCTAATGCACCGCTTGTTACTGAATATGTTGTTGAGTTTAGGCTTTTAAGTTAGGCTAGGCCAGAGGTTCCCAAACTGTGAGGCGCGTCAAATAATTTGAGGGGAGGCGCAGAACGTTGATTCAAAAAAAAAGAAGGAAAAAACTTAAATTTTATTTTAGAACTATGTTTTTATTTAATGATTATGTAATTGTTAACATTCTAAAGTCGAAATAAATCATAGAAGAGATGTATACTAAATCTTTGGGATAGTGGAAAGTATTCTTGATCCCTATCCTGTGTGAGAATGTATTGTGGAAACTTCATAACATAACCAGAGAATGTCTAATAAGGGGAGAACTGCCACTCTCGGAAAACTTCCGGTTTCTGAACTGGTTGCAGTTCCTTCTGTGGTTTCACATGAGGGCGCTCGTCCATGAGTGCAGAATGCATGGCGGTCTATGGAGCTGTACCCAAAATCCACTTTTCTCGGGATATAATTTTTTTTCAAGTAATTTGAGTATTGTATTCGAAAGGGGAGGCAAAGAAAATACACTTGGTTGAGTATTATATTTTTTAAAGTCACTTAATTGTTCTTAAAAGCCTTTCAAATGTGTCAATGACGTCATTCATTAGCACAATGCTAGCGTGTTATGTGCAACAATGACCCAACCTGTAAGAAATCAAAAGGACATAAGTACTCGTTCATTCAACTTTTGACCTATAACCCATGTTGAAGTTATACAAACTACAATCAAATCTGAGATGTCAACGACAATCAGGTGAAAGAGACAATTTTAGCCATCTAGCTCCATTGACTCCCATTCATTCTGCACTCATGGCGATCGCCCCCAGTGGAACTCTGGTGGAACTGCATCCAAAATTCGGTACAATAGGACTTAATACGGAGTGGCAAGGCTCTCCGTAGACGGGCTCTGACATAACTTAGCAACAGTGCCGCCAGCCGAGCTAGCTGCAAGTTACCAGTGAACGGTTAGCCCAAGAATTTTCGTCGGCAAATCAATTTCACTGGAGCTCCAAGCGGATTTGTACGCACAGCCTTACAACACTGTTTACAGCTCTTCGAGTCACAGTGAAATGTCATTTTTGGTACATAGCTAATTTAGATAAACGTATGGTGTGAGTGTTTGCGTTTCTTTAGGAATCCGCCGCCTTAGTTTGTATAGAAATGAATATTAAGTGACACATACACGTAAGAGGTTGGACATACGTGACGGTTGGTAATATGTGACGTCACGTTCCGATAGCTAACTTAAAATGGACAGATTTGTCACAATCACTGCACGACTGTGGCTTAACTAAAGTGAATACCATTATTTGAAAATGATTGTCGGGGAGGGAGGGAGGGCGGCGCGGAGGTGTCACTGTTTTCAGAGGGAAGGCCCACATTGATGGAGTTTGGGAACCCATGGACTAGGCTATCAAGATTAGCCTATCTTTAATACACCAGTATATGTCATTCCTTGATCTTGGCATTTAGGCTAGGCTATGTTTCAAAGCCATCAATCTAACAAAAAGCAAGCACTGCAAAACATGTAGGCTACTGTAGGCTATACACTTTATTGAAGTTAGTGTGTGTCTGAGGTGATTTAATTGAATAATGCATAGCCTAACTCCAGCCGGCAATACAACTTCACGTTGATGGTCGGTCAGAAGGCAGCTAGCCGTAACTTCAATCAAGTGTAGCAGCGTGAAAGGAAGGCATAAAGCCGTATCTGATGTTACAGGCTTCTGCCAGAGTTTCCCCTCGGCTTTTTGAAGTTACGGCAAAAACAAAATATTATTTCTCCCAAAAAACAACCAAATTGAAACTTGATGTTTGTCTACATGATAAAACTTATGTTTATTGTCCTAATAATGACAAAAACTAATTTTCGCCAAAATCGAAGTTACAACCTTTTGCCTTAGTCCTTCTCGATGGCAGAGTTGCAACGGTTTGGCTTGAATTCCCTGCTACTTGAAAACAAATAATGTTGCTGTTGGTGAACAGTGTGACACGAGTTTAAGCTTTTATTAAAGGAACCATATGTAAGAAATGTATTTCAATTAATCATAAAATGGCCCTGAAATGTCACTAGACATTAAGAAATCATGTTAATCACTGACAACAGTAGCCAAGATATTGTCATTTAGAAAGTGAAGTTGCAGCCCTCAACTGATGTTGATGTTGTGTTTTGTCATGTCATGTTGTGTTTTGGCCTGATGCGCCACCCTCCACCTATCTACTAATCACAAAGTCAGAAGTGTTTCAGCATCCGGGTTGGTAATCTCGAGTCAGGGGGGAGGGGATAAACCAGTCTACAGTAATTTGAAAGTGATTGCAGTATCAGTTTTGCCCACAATCTTACATATGGTTCCTTTAAGTTGGCAAAAGTTTGAACTAGCTCCGCTGGTGGGAAAATGCATGGGACTCATAGCTGTCCTATTGCGTGCAGAGGGAATTTGAAAGACAACCGATTATCCCGCCCCTCGGACTGAGCACTGTGAACGGTGAGTGCCCAGACCCTACATTTTAATGTCTATAAATAAGATACATTGATTGTAAATGTATGAACTTACAAACCCCTAACCTCGGCCTGTAACCCGGGGTCAGTGAAGATGAGTCAAGCTGGATGTTAATCTGTTGGGGAATAGCTGTTTTAGCTGGAAACACCAAAAGCTCAGTTTTTTGAGAAATTAAGCTGAATGTGGTGGTTTCTCATCCAGACTGAAATATCCTTAACTAATGTTGCAAAATGGTCGCTTGAGAGGCTTCTGAGGTTACACCGGAACAAAATTGTTGGAACTGCTGGGTAATCCAGGAGACACACAGAGAATCTAATGAAGTAATGATCCGATACATGTAATGGATTAACCAAAACGTTGTCTGTATTACAGTTACATAGCAAAATTATATCAAGATCTTTACCAGCCTTGTGTGTAGGAGGACTGTGGACACGTGTGATATTAAATGAGGAGAGTAAGGACAGGAAGTCAATTGAAGACAAGTTATCCAAATGAATATTAAAATCGCAAAAAGGTTAATAATGGCAAGTATCCATTAAAATAGCAGACAGTAGAATGACCAACTCATTCACAAAGTTTCCCAGTTGTTCTGGAGGGCGATAAATAACCACCAAGTATGATGGTATGATGGAAACTTTTTGAGTAAACTTCCAGTCATCAGAGGCAAGAAAGTCTGTCCCACCTCTTCTACCAGATGAACAACTAACAAACGAAAAAGCATAATTGGTGGACAATGCTGCAGGTGTGGTCGTATTCTCGTTTACGTTTCTGTAAGCGCAGGTAACTGAAGCGATAACTGTGAGGCTAGAGCAGGAATGAAGTCCGCTTTATTCACTGCAGATTGGCAATTCAACAACCCCACAGAAAAAGGAGGACATACTGAAGCCTGCTGGACTAATGTCATGTTGCCTTTCAACATCAGTGTCCTTACTAACCTGACCTGATACAGGAATATGTTAAACGGCACACGAGCGCTGACGCTCCAGCACAATAACCACTTTAAATGCTAATGGATCACGCGGAAAACCACCCCCTCGAAAACCAAGGCCAGTCTAAACACAATTAACAGACAGACAGACAACCTTAATGAAAACAATATCGTCTTCCCCCTACCCAGCACGGCTAATGACTACTGTATACAGAACTCTATATATATATATATATATATATATATATATATAATAGACTGTATAGAACGGGTTTCATCTGTTATCACATCAGAGGAGAGATAAAGTGATTTACCTTCTATGGTCAGCTGTACTGTGTGTTGTCCCACTGATGTCCCATCTTTATGGATCTCCACTCCGTATGTTCCTGCGTCTCTCCTCTCTGCAGGGTTGATAATCATGGTCCCGTTATCAGGAACAAACTGCCACCTCTGGAGGACTGATGGGGTGTTGAACTCATTATTAAACACTGACATGGAATTTCTGAATTTAAAAACAGCTGTATTGTTATAACGGAGGATCAGCTGATGTCCACTGGTGTTCATCAGCTGCAGGTACACAGGTCCTCCCAGAGCCCCATAACATGTAGCATCCTGAGGAGCATCACACATGGAGTCCAGACCTGCATTAAGAGAGAAGATTCATTCTCATCACATGAACACATCAGTATGAATGAGTCCAGAGTTGAACAGACAGAGACCCTTTACTGACAATAGATTGTAAATAAATATCAAATTCAAATCACCGACGTTTGCCTACAAAGTAGTCTCTGGTTTTGCACCCATCCACTTAAATACCCTCATACTGGCATCAGGCACGGTGCCAGGATTCCAGTTTTGGATGGGCCAGACCAATTGTGGGTGGACCTTAAAAAAAACTTTATCAAATCACTGTTTAACCTAATAAAAATGACTGACTAATATACTGTTATATTATTTGTGCTTACATAGAGATTTGAATAGCTTGATGCTCTTTAAATAGTTTGTTGCATTGTAAAAAGGACGGACGTACCCATCCTCGATCACTGTCCTTGGTTCTGACCAAATAAGAGCGCTTTGGAATCTCCATTACGCACCACACCTGCTCGCTGTGCTTTAGCGCATCTCTCGAATAGACCTGGCTGTAAAAGTGGGAATCTAATATTTCCCCCAAACAGTTTAGTTCTGTTTGTATAACATGAGGTTGAATATTTCATTTGTTTTAGGTTTTCAACATTACAGATCACACTGCCCAACAGTTTCAATCAATATGCAGGGCAGTTGAAAACATTCGTTGCTTAGCCCATAGTGTCTAAACGGTTTTCATAATTCCCATTTTGCCTGACTTGCTGTTCACTTTTCATAAATTAATCCACTGACTCAAGCCTCATTTGCACCACATTTATTGAATATTATGGACAATAATATTTTGACAATTAGAGGATGTAATGACATTTAGCTATCTTGACAGTTTCTGTTTGCTATTAGAAACAAACTATATAGCCACCTAGCAGAGTGGCTTTTAAATAGCAATATGCATTATATGGTTTGTTATGCTTAGCTTAGGGAGAATGGAACATTGAAGACTCACTAATTCGATTAGGAGTGTCAGGGCACACACTCAGGAAACAAGGTTAGGCTCAATCAAGTCGTTTTAATTTGAAAACAGCAACCAAGGCAGGAAAATTTAAACAAGGTCTTGAAGTGAAGTTAACGCTCAGAAGAACTTGACAAACAAGGCAGTCCTACATAAAGGCTCCAATCTTGCAAGAGGATATCGTCCAACAGAAAAAGTCCAATAGAAAATGTCCAACATAAAAGTTCTACAACCTGGGACATAGCAGGAAATTCCAGAAACGAGGAGCTGGGCTTGGAAACAAGGAGCATTCCGTGCGCTGGAGTAAGTGTCTCCGTTGAAGAGGCCAGACAGAGAGAGCAGAGTGACAGGGATTTATATGGGCAGTAGGAGATTGGCTACAGGTGCTGGGGAGTGGCAAACGGGTGATTGGATGATTGGGTAATCAGTAGACAGGGGAATTAGATTGGGAGATCTTTGGAGCAGAATGACGAGGAGGAGAGACTGGTGGAGAACCTGGTGGTGTCGTGACATTACCCCCCCCTCAGGAGCCGCTTCCAGGGACGAGGTGACACGGCGTCGCGGTCGGCCACGGCTGCGGGGGGCTGGTCGACAGGGATGGGTGCGATGGAACTCAGCAAGGAGGGCTGGGTCCAGGACGTCAGATCGGTGCACCCAGGACTGGTCCTCTGGACCGTAGCCCTCCCAGTCGACCAGGTATTCCAACCGACCTCTGCGACGCCGAGAGTCCAGGATGTCGCAGATGGCATAGACAGGACCCTCGTCCAGGAAAAGCGGCAAGGGGGGGATCAACAGCGGCACCAGGCTCTGTGGCGGAAGGAGAGAGAGATATGAGTTAAAGGGTTTTAGAAGAGACACATGGAAAGTCGGGTGGATTCGGTAATGAGCCGGGAGCTGGAGGCGATAGGTGACAGGGTTGATCCGGTGAGTTATGGTGAAGGGGCCGATGTATCGAGGGCTAAGTTTTTTGCATGGGAGACGCATTCTGATGTCCCGGGTAGACAGCCACACCTTTTGACCCACTTCATACTCCGGTGCCGAGGATCGTCGTAGGTTGGCATGGCGACTGTGGCGATTGATGGCCCTCTGTAGATGGTGGTGTGCTTCACCCCAGACCCCCTTACTTTCCTGATACCAACGGTCTACGGCAGGGACATCAGAAGATTCTCCCGTCCAGGGGAACAGTGGAGGTTGGTGACCAAGGATGCATTGGAATGGTGTCAGGCCAGTGGAAGGTTGATGCAGAGTTCTGCGCATACTCAAGATGGACTCATTTGGCAGGATGGGTTCAGGTTGCTCACTGGACTCCTCTGGATGGTGAATTCTTGATAGGGCATCTGCCCTAGTATTATGTGATCCAGGTCTGTAGCTGATCGTGAAATCGAAGCGAGTGAAAAAGAGGGCCCATCTGGCTTGGCGGGGGTTGAGTCATTTTGCTTCTTTAAGGTATTGGAGATTCTTGTGGTCAGTAAGGACTGAGAATGGGTGTTTCGATCCCTCAAGCCAGTGTCTCCACTCCTCCAGGGCTAGCTTGATGGCAAGTAATACGCGATTACCGATGTCATAATTACGTTCCGCTGGGCTAAGCTTCCTAGAGAAGTAGGCACAGGGATGAAGACGAGGAGGATCACCTTGGTACTGAGAAAGGACGGCGCCAACTCCAGTGGTGGATGCATCCACCTCAACGATGAACTTCTTCTCAGGGTCTGGGTGGCGAAGGACTGGTGCAGATGCAAAGGCCCGTTTCAACTTCTGGAAGGCCTCTGAAGCTTCAGGAGTCCAGGATAGGCTTTTGGGTTTGTTCCGGAGTAGAGAGGTGAGGGGTGCTGCAGTCAGACTGAAGCCGTGGATGAAGCGCCTGTAGAAATTTGCAAACCCTAAGAAGCGTTGGAGTCCTTTGACTCTGTGTGGCGCATCCCAGGAGAGGACCGCCTTCACCTTCTCGTCATCCATACTGATTCCGTGGCGAGGTTTGGTGGAAGAGGCACTACTCAGACTTCGCGAAGAGCTGGAACTCCCGGAACTTCATCAGGACCAGGGAGACGTGCTTGACATGATCTGTGGGGTTGGCTGAATATATGAGTATGTCATCAATGAAAACCATGACAAACAGATTGAGATATTCTCTGAACACTTCATTGATAAACCCCTGGAAAACTGAGGGTGCATTAGACAAACCGTAGGGCATTACCAGGTATTCGTAGTGACCAGTGGGGGTGACAAAAGCAGTCTTCTATTCGTCGCCTGGGCGAATACGGACTAGATTGTAGGCACTTCTCAGATCCAGTTTGGAGAATACCTTGGCATCATGCAGTTGCTCAAGAGCTCCCGGAACAAATGGAAGGGGATATCTGAACTTCACTGTGATCTTATTCAGTGCACGGTAATCGATGCAGGGTCTAAGTCCACCATCCTTCTTAGCCACAAAGAAGAAAGAAGCCACTGGTGATTTTGACGGGCGTATGTATCCCAATTGTAGAGCTTCCTCAATGTAGTTCTTCATTGCCTCTTGCTCAGGGATGGAGAGTGGGTAGACCTTTCCTCGTGGTAGGGGCTGACCAGGTTCCAGGTCGATTGCACAATCCCAGGGTCGGTGTGGAGGAAGGTGAGCTGCACGGCGTGGACAGAACACATCGCTGAAGGAGGAGTATTCAGGTGGGACAACTACTGGACGACTCTGCCCTGGACTTTTAATGGTGGTTGCATTGAGTGACAACCTTGGTGAGAGTACAGGGGCGAGGGAGTTTTGGGAAACAGTTGGTATGGCATTCCTTTCCCCATTGAAGGATTTCTCCAGTGGACCAGGAGATCACAGGTGCATGTTGCACGCTTCTTTGCTCGCTTTGAAGCACAAAACAGCACTTGCCCACAGAAGACCCCTCCCCCTCCACACAAGCAGCCCCTGTGCCTCTCTGCCGACAGCGTGAAGAGGACACTTGCTGCCATCAACACCCGTAAGGCAGCAGGCCCAGACAACATCCCAGGTCGGGCGCTGAAGGACTGCGCTGAGGAGCTTAAGGATGTCTTCACAGACATCTTTAACACTTCCCTGAAGCAAGCCATCGTCCCATCATGTTTCAAAGCGGCTACCATCATACCTGTGCCGAAGAAAACTGCTCCATCCTGCTTCAATGACTACCGCCCGTGGCACTGACACCCATCATCATGAAGTGCTTTGAGCGGCTTGTCATGTCACACATCAAATCCATTCTCCCCCCCACCCTGGACCCCTTCCAGTTTGCATACCGAGCCAAACGGTCCACAGAGGATGCAATCTGCTCTGCCCTCCACCCAGCCCTCACCCACCGGGAAAAAAGACTCATATGTGAGATTGCTGTTTAGAGACTTCAGTTTTGCATTCAACACCATAATACCACAACAACTCATCTGCAAACTTGACAAACTGGAACTCAGTACCTACCTCTGCAACTGGCTACTGGACTTCCTCTGTCAGAGGCCTCAAGTAGTACGTGTTGGCAACAATAGCTCAAGCAGCATCACACTGAGCACGGGGGCCCCTCAAGGCTGCGTGCTCAGTCCGCTGCTTTTCACCCTGCTGACGCATGACTGCACTGCAACCTACAGCAACAACCACAGTGAAATTTGACACAACTCTGGTGGGTCTCATCACCAATGGCGACGAGACTCAATACAGGTTGGAGGTCGACCTTCTGACCACGTGGTGCAGGGACAACAACCTCCTGCTGAACGTCAGCAAGACCAAGGAGATTGTTGTTGACTTCCGGAGAGGTCACACCCAACACCTGCCACTGACCATCGACGGTGCTGTGGTGGAGAGAGAGCAGCACCAAATTCCTGGGGGTGCACATCAGTGAAGACCTCTCCTGGACCACCAACACTGCATCACTGGCGGAGAAAGCTCAGCGCCGCCTGTACTTACTGCGGAAACTCAGGCGAGCAAGTGCTCCACCAGCCATCATGACCACATTCTACCGAGGCACCATTGAGAGCATCCTCTCCAGCTGTATCGCTGTGTGGGGGAAGCTGCACTGAATACAACAGGAAAGCCCTGCAGCATAGTGAACACAGCTGTAAGGATTATTGGTGCTTCACCCCTCCCCTGAAGGACATTTACACCTCCCACCTCACCATAAAGCGACCACAATTGTGAGTGATGCAAGTCACCCCGCTCACAATTTGTTTGATCAACTGCCCTCTGGGAAAAAGGTACAGAAGCCTGCGCCCCCCGCACCACCAGACTCACCAACAGCTTCATACACCAGGCTGTTAGGATGCTGAACTCTCTCCCCCCTCCACCCTCAGCTACATAACATCCTGGACTTTGGACCCACAATGGCTGCCTTGCACTACTCCACTTGCACACTTTGCAACTTGTCCTGAAAACACTACTGAACACACTTCTGCTGCTCTTACATAACTTGCACCACTATGCCACTTGCATACTTAGGTCAAACAGAACTACCTCAGCCATTTATTGGCCTGACTTTTGCACTATTATATTGACTGTCTACTGTATGCACAATTGCAACAAATTTTGCTGCTCTTATTTTCTTCACTGTATGTGCCTTCTTATTTTTACTTTTTATATTGTTTACTTGAATGTTATGTTTGTCTGTGGACCTAATTGGTAAAATATGTCTTGTCTCCACCGTGGGATAGTAGGAAACGTAATTTCGATCTCTTTGCATGTCTTGACATGTGAAGAAATTGACAATAAAGCAGACTTTGACTTTGATAAGCCAGGGGCGTCCTAGAATCAGATCGACTGCGGAGTCTTCAAGGATATAAAAAGTTGGATGTCTACATGTGGAGAATGTAGACATCCAACACGCATCACTAGGTTATTAGTGTGATATTGGACCTGCTTGCGGGCTAAGGGCTTACCCACTATTGAGTGGACGTTGAGGGGGGCAGTGCAGCGGGTCCTCGGGAGCTGGAGACGCTGGACAAGGGACCCGGAAATGAAGTTCCCGGCTGACCCTGAATCCAGGAGAGCAGAGACTGTGTAGGTGGACATAGCATGGGACAGGGCAACTTCAATGAGTAATGGTTTGTAGTGCACAAGAGGAGTACTCACGATACCGACCATGGGTCATGGTGGGCGTGTAGGGCATCTAGTGATGTAGTGGCCCGAAGTCCCACAGTACAGACCTAGACTTTGGGTCATGCGTCACCGGCGCTCTGCTGGGGTGAGTCGCAGGGAATCTACTTGCATTGCTTCTGTTCCAGCAGCTGCATGTCCGTCATCAAATTGGGGAACAGAGGCTGAAGTGGTATGGCGGGGGTCCTTGAAGCAGCACTCTCGGCAGTTGGCTACTCGAACGGCGAGATGAATGAATCTCTCCAGTCCTATGGCGTCATCATATGGGGACAGCTGGAGACGGAGAGAGGGTTCCAACCCATAGGGCATGCAGTTTTGCTTGGGTGGAGGAATCGCCCTCAGGTAGGTCGAACACTTCCTTGAAATGAGCCACGAAGTTGTCCACCGATGCTACTGTGGGGCCATTTTGTCTCCAGACGCTTTCAGCCCATTGCAAGGCACACCCCGAGAGCAGAGAGAGGATATAGGCTACTCGTGATCGGTCTGTAGGGAATCTGTGTGGCTGCATCTCCCAGGCCAATGAGCATTGCAACAGAAATCCCTTGCATGCCTCTGGAGTTCCAGAATATGGCGCTGGATTCACCACTGCGTTCCCTGGAATCATAGCTGGAGGTGCTACTGAGCTGCTCTTGCGCAGCTGCTACGTTTGCAGAGTTGGGAAGTGTTGGCCGTGCATTGTCTACCATTCCCTGGAAGGGATCCACATGTTCAGCTCTTAATGGTTGAGGCTCCATTGCCTGGTCTGGCCTTCTGTCAGGGCACACAGACTCAGGAAACAAGGTTAGGCTCAAGTCGTTTTAATTTGAAAACAGCAACCAAGTCAGGAAAATTTAAACAAGGTCTTGAAGTGAAGTTAACGCTCAGAAGAACTTGACTTGACAAACAAGGCAGTCCTACATAAAGGCTCCAATCTTGCAAGAGGAGATCATCCAACAGAAAAAGTCCAATAGAAAATGTCCAACATAAAAGTTCTACAACCTGGGACGTAGCAGGAAATTCCAGAAACGAGGAGCTGGGCTTGGAAACAAGGCGCAGCCCGTGCGCTGGAGTAAGTGTCTCCGTTGAAGAGGCCAGACAGAGAGAGCAGAGTGACAGGGGTTTATATGGGCAGTAGGAGATTGGCTACAGGTGCTGGGGAGTGGCAAACGGGAGATTGGATGATTGGGTAATCAGTAGACAGGGGAATTAGATTGGGAGATCGTTGGAGCAGAGTGACGAGGAGGAGAGACTGGTGGAGAACCTGGTGGTGTCGTGACAAGGAGATGGATACTCTGTTGTGATGGCATGCAACGTCCCTTTTTACTCTTCTGAGTGAGCAGTGAGTTCGGCTGTGCTGTGTGAGAGGCTCAGGCCTGTTTCATTTGTGAATTACATCGAGTTCACCCAAAGCGTTGCCCCATGATTATAAAAAAAAGACTGACCTAGCCTATGTAGTAGCCCATGTTATTACACTAGGCAAAGTAGGCCACCACTGTTTGGCCAGCTCCAGACTGTAGGCTAGAGGCTGATAACAAAACTGAACTTGTAGGCTAGTCTAAATGACGAGAACAGGATAACTCCACCACCACCTTGTTATTGATGACTTCATGATTTCCTTGTAACGTAGGCCTATACCAAATATCAAATGCAAACAATGACATGCCCAACCTCGCTCGCGCACATAGAGTTCAAATTATGTGTTATGGAAGGTAACGTTCATGTTAAATCTGCTGCATGAAGAAGAGTGAGTTCACCCGTGTCCGCTTGGCTTATTTGTTCAATACGTCCATCTCATCTCAAAGTTTAACCCTTAAAGGAGTACCGTCACACCGGTGTGACAGGAATGTTGAGAAATGAACATTCTAAAGAATATCTGGGTTCATTGAATTCAACATAGAATTTTAGAACCTTCAATTGTTGCGGAAGTTAGAATGTTCAAAAACCTACACCTTTAAGGGTTAAATGCGCGATCGGAATAATGGTTTCATATTTGTTAACTGTACAAAATACATTCGGGCTGAAGCCCTGGCAAAATCAGCTGGCGACTACCCCTCGGGCACAGAACTTGTTCATTGACGTCATCTGTCATGTAAAACATGCTCCAAGAGAGCTCAAGATCAATCACACCCATTAGGCCCTTTAATGCAAATCGGATCAATGATCACAATATCAACAACGTTTGCTGCATTGCAAAAAAAAGCATTTAAGAAGCCATTATTAAACCATAGAGATGTGCTAGGTGTTATGGATCTCAGCTCTCCCCTTATCTCCTGGTTGCAGCGATACAACGAGACTGTTTGTGCACGTTTAAGGTACCTAAACAACGACTAGCTAGCCTAGCATAGGCCTACCGACAAGCTAGATCCGATCCAGAACCTCACGTATGTGGCACTGCTGAACTTGCACAGAAACATCACCAGCTTTTTAAAATAGTTTTGAAAAACATTTAGACTATTTTAGCACAGATTATGAGATTATTTTAATTGAATAATTATTGACAAAATTAAAATATATTAAAAGTTTTTTTTTTTTTTTTTTTAAGAAAAGTTTTGGGTGGGCCTGTTGAAAAGTGGGTGGGCCTAGGCCCGTCCAGGCCCACCCGTAGAGCCGTGCCTGACTGGCATGTGTTACCTCCCGACCATAGCACTCCTCAGATGAACGACGCTGCCACCGTTATGCTCAGGGCAATCTGACCTGTTCTCATCTGTCGTTCCCCGTAGGTGGAACGCATTACTTGTTCCTACCAGAGAGGGCGCCCCTTTCTACTTTCAAAAAACTCCTGAAAAGCTAAGAGCATCTCCTCTCGTAGCACTGCAACTAAACTTGCTAATGCTAGCACATACCGTACTGTATACCACCCGCCTACAACTGACACTATCTGTATGGAAGTAGCACTCACTGCTGAACTAACACACACACACACACACACACACACTCACTGCTGCACTAACTTGTCCTTACCGTATTGTACCTTGACACACACACACACACATACACACTCGCTGCTGCACAAACTTGTCCTTATCATACTCTACCTTCACACACACACACACACACAGGGGCGTAGATTTGCGTGGGGACCGAAGGACGTGTCCACGCCAATGTCAAATTACGACTGAAATGTCCCCACCAATATTCAGGTTGAAATGGGGAAAAGGCCACATGCTTACACAAAGAGTTAAATAATTTCTCACTTCAGTGCTGCCGATCATCTCGCACAGATCTTGTAATGTGCAGTAGCCTATAAGGGTAAATCGCTGATTTGAAGTTACCTATAATAACTACCAGTGAGCGCAGCATGCAGCTTCAGCTTTACTTCACTACAAGCATGAAGTGCGCCCAAATTCACCCATTCTTCTCTGTTGAACTCCTCGAGAAGTAGGCTACTCATCACACATGTGTCACATGAAAGAGCCTTTTCTCAGCTTTTAAACGGTGCTAGCTGGCCACTGTTTGCTGTGATAAACAGTTCGTGAGAAAAATAACTTCAAGAGTTTTAATTATTATTCTCTGCGCCCATCTCCACATCCATTCGTCTCGGTGGAATATCGTACACTCTTAGAAAAAGGGTTCTTGTGGGTGCTAAATAGAACCATTGGGGTTCTTTGCCAAGGAAATAGAACCTTTTGCCTGAAAAGGGTGCTATTTCTTACTCGCGAGGATTATTTGAACTTAAACGACCGTTTATGGAACCCTTTCCCGGAGACGCTCACTCTGCTGCAGTGGATTTAACGGTAAGTGGCACAAAGTTTTTTCTGCTTTTCCCCCATTCATAATCATTGCCCGTGTGGCCTGCAAATCGAAACATTAAGTGATACTTTTTTAAGCAAAAGCAAGAAGCGTTCCCCGTAAACGTTGGTGGGCGATAACACATGACTGTCAGCTGTCAGAAGTAGTAAATTGTAACGTTAGAGGTTCGTTGAATGTTAGCAGCAGCTAGCTATCATAGACATTGATTCACCCTAACGTTACTGGATCCATCATTAAGATAAGTTTTGTACTTTCTTGTCAGCCTGGCAATAAAATCAACTATCGATTATATGATTTCGAGCTTGTGTAGAACGACACTAGCTACTGTTCAATATCCTCCCTCTCCCCTATTGAGTTAAAGCTATCTACAGCTAGCCTGCTAGCGCTAGCTGTCGCTAGTTAGTGAACATAGCATTAGAAGCAAAGCAGAGTATTCAGCTACTAACGTCAGCTAACATACGATGCAAATGATTTGGCAATAACTAATACTTCATTAGCAGACTGTTTAGTTCAATTACAGGGAACCCAGCCAACAAGTTAGGATAGCTAACAGTAGCCAATAGTGCTATAACAGACTTCTGAAACACATACAGATAGCTATCAGTTGAACCTCGTTCTTGTATCATGCTGGGCTCATTGCAAATTACAATGTATTTAGTACATCTGTATAGCTAACGCTACGGCTCTGGTGTCTGTAAGACAATACAGGCATCTAAAAGAGGATGGAACTCACTACAATATGTACTTAATGTCTATGTCTTATTTTTCATTTTAGATGAAGATGTCTGTCAATGATGAAGATATCTGAAACACAATCTTGTTTTTGAGAGGTGGAAAAGTTACGCAAATCATCGTTGGTTCAGTGAGTATACTTCATTAATTCAATAATTTTTTTCATGAAGGTTTTTAGGACCACATGTTGTTTTTTTCTACCTATAGACTTTTGTTATTTTTTTCCTGCCTATTGTTTAATAACGCTCAGCATCTCCTCTGCTACTAAAACCATAAGTAGGACAATTCTAATTCCAATGATTGTTCTTTCAGGTACCCAAACCATAAAAAATACACTGATGTCCTGTGGTGTCTGATCACTAGATATCCATTTCTTAATGACCACAGCTAATCTGGTTATGTATGTTATTTTTTAACGTTTTGTTATGGAAAACATTATTCCTCAATTGAATTCCTATACTACTCTGACTCTGTCTGAGTCTCATAATTCATGTCTTTACTCAAAGGAGACCCTGCTGGAGTGTATTAAGAATAAGTTCAAAAAGGAAAGGTCTCCTTTGATAAACTTGACGACGGTGCAGGAGATTAAGAGAAAGTTTGGTGTCAGAAGACAAAGAATTGTGGCCATGTGCCTCTGGAGGACCCACCTGGACATCAGGTGCCATTTTTACATTCTTGCTTGTCTTTAGCCCGTTTGTTTTCTTGTCTGTATGTCTATATGCTAGCTAGTCACAGTAGCCACTGTTTGTCAGTACAGATATCTTAATATTACACATTTCTCTTTGCTAATTTCAGAGAGCAAAAAAGTACAGAGTGGGGGTCCAGATGTCTTCTGATTACGAGCCAACACAAGAGGTTTGTAATATGTTTGTGAATGAAATGTTGAATCATACAGCAGTTAGGTCCGGCTACATTATTTATTTATTTCTGATTGAATGAAAGACTATCTGGCTTGAGAAAATTTATATTATCATTGCTCACATACGTTTTGCATTCTCTGAATGTCTTTTTTTTTTTTTCAGATTATGTTGGACCTTGAAGCAGTTGGGGAGGACTACCACAGCTTTCAAGAGCATATACATGTAAACGCCATAAACAATTAGTTGTGCCGTCGTCAGCCAGATATTAGTCATATAATGGACAGGATGAGGCAAACTGTCTATAAGAGGGTAGAGCAAATGGGAAAACCAACTGAGGAGGTGATGGAGATGTTCCAATTTCTTTGGGTGCCAGAGCTGGTGAGTAGCAAAGTCTTATAGTAGTATTACTAAAATGTGAGTTCAGTGCTGTTCAGTAGTAAGTTCTATAACCATTTATTGGTAACTACAATTTCCTCTGTTTTGTTTTGTTTGTTTATTTGTAGATGCATCATGAAATGAAGTTGCGGTTTGGACTGGACTTAAAGCTAAGCCTGCATAACACCCTCGGTATATTGACCCCTAACGTCATCAGAGTGGCTGACAGTGGGAGTCAGAGGGAGAGCCTGTCAAGCCTACGAGATACTAACACAGATGGTAAGTCACCAGCTTCTTCTTTTCCCTTGCACCCTTCAATTATTTAATAATAATAAGATCATTAAAATATGTTTTAATGAAATCATTCTTTGTTTCTTTTGACATTTCAGACCTTCAAAAAAGTGCTGCTGTCCTAATTTTGCCTGCCCTTTTTAAGGAGGATGCAAAGGATTCCTCATTTGCATAGGAACCACTGAGCGTGTTTCCAACCATCATCTTCCAGGGTGGTGATACTCCCCTCCTTGCCAGGAGAGCATCCATAAAGATGGATGGCATCACAATAGCAAGTGGAGAGATGGATGTGCCACATGCCCTCCAATGCGAATTTGTCATTGGCCCCTCCCCTGACATTGATGCCTCCTTAGGCCTTATCTGTATTTTTTGTTTATATTTTCTTTTTGATGTTCAGTACCCAAAAGAGGCCCACCACACATTACTATTCTTTGACAGACGCCTTAACCTGTCTATGTCTAAGCCCTCCACTCCAGTGTTGCGTGTGGAAAAAATGTTATCATAAAGTGTGTTTTATAATCATTTGAAATTTATTAATTTGTAAAAATGTAACTATTGCTGTTTTGAGTGTATTTATGACACATTTTTTATGCAAGTAACAGAAGATATGTTTAAGCAATGAATATGTAAATTAATGTAAATATGTATCTATTGTTGTTTTGAGTGTCTTATGACACACATTTTTTTGCGAGTAATATAAAAGATATGCTAAAGCAATGAATATGTAAATTAATGTAGAAATACTGAATACAGTATTTGAATGATAATTGACTGATGTCAATTTTTGATTGTTGTCTATTTGTATTTAACATTGCATAATATTATAATGCCTTCTCATTAATTAGCACAATGAATGAATATGAATAATAATGAATTAATAAAAGTAATACTACTACTAATAATAATAGTAATAATAATAAGTAGTAGTAGGCCTAGTAGTAATAAAACACACCTGGTAGTTATGGTTCCATTTAGAACCATTAGAATGTAAAATAATGGCACCCCTGATGGTTCATCATATAGAACCTTTTTAAAAGGTTCCATTTGGAACCATTTAAGGTGCCTTATTTGTATATCAAAGGATGGAACCTTTTTAGGTTCCATTTGGAACCTTTTTTTCTTAGAGTGTAGGCCTACACACTCTTCACGCAACACATGACAAACCATATATCAGAATAAACAGCAGACCTTACCGAACACAAAGGTGTAATGTATTCCCATGTATAGTTAGCTGTTCCAGAGTCATCCGGTTTTGAAATTATAGCAAAATTCAACATGGTCAACTGAGCTGTGCTTATATCGCCTAGATATCTGTAAATATTAGAATCAGAGAATATACAGGCAGCTACGGTTAAGAGTTTGTCAATGTAGCCTTAATGATTTCTTTTCACAAAATGCTAAGCATGCATGTATTTAAGTTTCTTAAAACTGAGCTGTGCTTAAATGGGCATGATTTCATAACAGACCAAATAGAAAATAAATGTTAAATATAGCCTACATATCTGAAGCCTACATATTAAAATCAGATTATGTAGGCTACACAGTGTAGTTAGATCAAGTTGAACCGTAGGACATTTTAATCATGGATAGTAGTTGGACAGTAGCACATTTTAATCAGTTTAACTTGTCCTTATCATACTCTACCTTGACACACACCCACGTGTGCGTGTGTGTATGTGTGCTGATTCTTCATGAAAAATGCATAATATTCGCCTTATTCACCCGGCTGTGATAATGAGGCTGAGGGGTACACTTGCCATTACACCTCAGTCCAGCAGATGGTGGTGGTAATGCACTCCGTTTGCAAACTGCCGAAACAAGCTCACCGATTAAAGAAGAAGGGTTCACTGGCCTGTTCTTCTTCGGTGAATTGTTTGCAGTTTGCAAACGGAGTGCATTACCACCACCATCTGCATCATCTCACGACTCGACTACTGCAATGCCCTCCCAATGCGCGCCTGGTCTACAACCAACCCAAAAGGGCACATGTTACCCCGCTGCTCATCCAGCTACACTGGCTACCGATGGCGGCCCGCATCAAATTCAAGGCTCTAACGCTTGCCTACAAAGTAGTCTCCGGTTCTGCTCCCACCTACTTGAATGCCCTCATACAGACATACGCTACCTCCAGACCGCTGCGCTCCTCAGACGAACGACGTCTAGCTCTACCACTGGTACGCTCAAGCCAATCCAAACTTTTCTCATCTGTTGTTCCTCGTTGGTGGAACACACTGCCAGTTCCTACAAGGGCAGGGACATCCTTCTCCATTTTCAAAAAACTCCTGAAGACCCATCTCTTTAGAGAACATCTCCTCTCATAGCAACACTTACAACAAGTCTTACTGATCCTAGCACTCACCAGCCGTCTTAAACTGACAAGTAACTGTTAAAAACAGCACTCACTGATGCACTTATTCTTACTGTACTCTAATGTGTACTCTAATTGTCCTAAAATTGTTGTGAATTGCTCTAAAACTTAATCTGTTTACCATGTTGTTAGTCGCTTTGGCTAAAAAAGCGTCAGCCAAATGTAATGTAATGTAATGTAATGTAATGTAATGTAATGTCTTCCTGGAGTTCCGCGATGCCTTTGGTACATTGCCCCATAATGTCATGTCACACGCTCTTTTGGAAATAGGACTGCCACAGCCATACAGTACGTCAGCATTATTGAGGATGTTCACAACTCCTACATACAAGTTATATGTGGGAAAGCATTGACCAACCCAATACCATTAACGACTGGCATCGAGACTGGGTGCCCATGGAGCGCCATACATTTAACTCCTGGTTAAAATGGATGTGCCGCAGGGCCGGCCCGAGGCATAAGCGAACTAAGCCCCGAACTAAGTCCCCAATCGAGTTTCTTCTTTTTTTTACATAATAAATAATGTATACATCGTATAAACAAGTGACATCAATGAATGAATAAATGAAACAATTATTAATTCAAAACAAGAAAATTCTGGTTTCATGATCAATATACCTGCCTACTGCTACTGTGTCTGCCAGCCTTTGAGTCATGCGCATAAAGTAGACACCTCGGCATAGACAATTCGTGCAGACACTGCATCAAGTTCAAAAATCGGAAGAGACAGTAATGTTAAGACAAGTCACAAAAAAGGACGTATCCCTCTGATGCCGAAAACAGAAAGAAGAAAATGACAGAGGAGGAGAAAAACGAGCAAGATACAGGTATGTTTGCATGATTATTTACAGTATGTTTTGTGCTTGAGGTAGCTAACTGTCATGATCTAATATAAGCCATCACCAGAGCTAAATCCCCGCCATCAACAGAGAAATGTCTCCCATTAATATATATTTATCTAGGTGTATTTCAGATGTCAAGGATATTGGGATTGTTTTTGGATGTTCAATCAAGCATGTACCCTAGGTGGGCTTATGTTGTAAATTAAAGTTAGCTAGCTAGCTGACTGAAGTGGACATTAGCACTAGCTACATGAAAACGTAGCTGAAGGCAAATTTACCACAGAGGTATTGTTTCTGATTTCGCATCTGAAAGTGTTGATAGTTTATTACTGTTCTATAATATATGACATAGTGGTAAGTCTGATAGCAACAGCAGGCTAAGCCCAGGCTCCCAGTCCCAACCCCAATCCACTGACAAGCACGACTCTGGGCATCAGTAACATTCCAGCTTCATAGGCAAAGATGGAACAGTACGTGCGCTCTGCTCTAAGATCTTTGGTGAGAGATGGTAGTATTTATAAGAAAATATACCATGTTGGGTGGGGAGACTTCTGTGATGAAAATAGACTTACATTTGATTAAGATAGTGACGAGTGATGTAGCGGTGCTACCCTAATATTTAGGCTGCAGTAGATCACCATGTTAAGCGTTCACCATACTGCAATTATGCCTCATTTGCCAATAGAATATGAATTGTTAGATGTGGAATTGCTTGTTGATGAGTGTAAGTAATGATAGCAAAATAAACTCATTCTGCTCGATCAACTATGCACTTATGCAATATTTTAATTTTTTTCAGGGACACTGTTGAAATACTTTGGAGCACATCTCTACCTCTACCTAACTCTACCTCATCAAGTGTCTGCCTCCATGGCTGATGACACAGAAGGTGAGATTGTCTTGATGACAAATGGTTACATAGCCTGTTAATATGACATGACACATTTAACATAGTTTTTATTTATTTATTTATGTATTTATTTAATCACTGCAGGTTCGTCCACTGCAGTCCACTGCGAGTTGCAGATGCCTGAAAGCCAGGAACGAAGTAGGAATAAGTATCTATTTTTTGGGACATTTTATTTTTGATTATTAATGTTTGTCTATTTTGGTTTTATTTTGTAGTTGAAGATTGCTCATTTAATGCACATTTGCGGATTTGTTCCGCAAATCTCTTGAAAAACAAGTCATTAAACTGATGTACTTGTTTACAGCAAATACAAACGATGTTGTATTTTGTTATTTGTCAATTCAACTTCAGTAAACCACCCTTAGTGCTTCACTTTGAATATGAAAGTTTCAAATAAATTTGTGATTTTAGTACCCTCTAAGATTAAAAGGTGACAGGGTTGGTGGAAATAACAACTATATTAATACATTGGTTTACCAAGCACATGGGGCCAGAAGTCTAGAGCGGAGCCCCAAAACATTTTTGGCATGTGAGCAAGGATGGATTACTGAATGAGCCTACCGAGCCCAAGAGGTCAAGGGACCCTGAACCCCAAGTAGTTGTGTGAAGTCACTACCTATATAAATCAAAAAGCAAAAGGCTATGAATCTGAACAATCCCAAAAATGTACCAGAGTACCCCCAGAACCAGCCCCCCCCACACACACACCCCCGTTTGTACCCACATTTGCACAGATAGGGTAAGGGGAGAGGGTCCTTATGCATCTGTGTCCAGGGGGACAGTAGTTCATAATCAGTCACTGTATTAATACATAACCTCACTCTATTCATTTATAATATAACATTATAGTGTGAAGTTGTCAATTATCGCCAAGCACAGGTGACTCCGCATTGTGGGAGGGGGCCCCCAAATCAAATTCTGCTTAGGGCCCCCAAAAGGCTCGGGCCGGCACTGGATGTGCCAGCACACGCCTCCGGCCGTGCGCTCCCCGAACCCAGAGCAAGGCTACGCGGGCGATGTGGAAGTATGCTCCTCCATACTGAACAGTTCATCAGATGGTCGGATCTGGACATTAAACTTACAAAATGTGCAGCATTTTATGAGAGACGGCGCGCAGGAAATAGATGCTATAGAGCAAAGCTTGACAAACTCCCCAAGTTTACATGCAAGCACCTATCCGACTGTATGGCCGTCATGAAACCTATCCTTATTTAGGACATATTTTCAATATTGCTGGTGACTGGGATGAACAGGTCAGAGTTGTGCCAAGAGGACATCCATCGAATCACACTAATTGATTCTGATCCCCTCCCTGTACAAATGAAAATCAATGCTATCAGGCAGATCGCCGTAGCCCAAATCCAGCTTCTGTTTCACAGTGTACACATTTCATAACAAAACCTGTCAACGATGAAAAATGAAACAGTGAACCTTGTGAGGAAATGGCTCTGTCTAAAATAAATAGGCGCACATCCCGGGACATTCTTTTTCAGCCACGCAAGAGCGGAGGCCTTCGAGTCCCGAACACTGAATGGCTGTATACCTCCTCCAGGATAGGGCACCTGCTGAGCATGCTCAATAATGTCGACCTGACAGCTAGGGAGCTGGTACGCCAATCATCACCTACAGCGGCACACGATACCCATCGCTTCCCAGAATGAACCCCAGTTCCTCGAGTTCAAATTAAAAGACAAGACACACACACACACACACACACACACACACATACATACACCCACCCACACACATATAATGTGGACATAGCCCTGAGTCTTTCTTCTCTCAAATTCAAATTCAAATTCAAAGTTGCTTTATTAGCATGACTGCATGGGAACAGTGTTGCCGAAGCTGTTGTTACATACAACATAACAGACAAGAACATAAGACCATAGGACAAAAAACAAAAACAGAAAATACATAAGAAGAGGTGGGTACATCAGTGTGGGGTGGACATAAAAGATCTAACAGCAGCTCTCTCTCTCTGACACACTCAATGTGGACATAGCCCCTGTATGTTCCTGAGTCTTTCTTCTCTCTCTCTCTCTCTCTCTCGCTCTCTCTCTCTCACACACACACACAAACACACACACACATAATGTTGACATAGCCCCTCTTTCGTCTCGGCAGTGATAGGCTACCCTTCTGTTTCTTTTAGGGATTTCACAATTACATACATTTACAACTCAAGTATGTGTGAAAAGAAAGTTGTTGTTTTTGTAAATATTTACTTGCATATAATTGATTTGAAGTATCACTGTAATTGTGCTGCCTGTGTAGTAGTTTACTCTCTCTCTCTCTCTCACACACACACACACACACACACTCACACTCACACCAAACTCACCACTTGTTGATGCGGTCAGCATCACTGTGAGCAGCAGGACAGATCTTGTCTTCATGTGTGCAGTGCAACACGTTCTCCCCTGAAGATGTTCTGTTTCCAAACACCTTTATCCATTTACTTCCTACACACACACACACACCTGTGTAAAACGATCTGACCGATGATTTCTTGTGTGCTCTTTGTTGTCCATCAGGTCACATGCAGGAAAATGAGGAGGATGTTTTCCTCCATGTGTATCCGGGAGTGTTTACTGTTAATGTTTGTGTGTGTGTGTGTGTGTGTGTTGGGAGGGTGTGTGTGTGTGTGGGGTTGTTATATGAGAAGCCAACTGGCTTCTTGTTCCCCCCTTGATGAATAAGAGTAATCACATATAACATCACTATTGTAGACACTTCTCTTTTCTATTTTCTCTCTCTCACACACACATTACAAGTTTACACAAGTTAGATTATTGAACACAGAAAGGACACATCTCTCTCTCTCTCTCTCTCTCTCTCTCTCACACACACACACATATTCTACAGATTATTAAACACAGAAAGGACACATCTCTCTCTATCACACACTCACACACACACACACACTTATTTCAAGTTAACACAGATTATTAAACACAGAAAGGACACATTTGCAATCTCTTCATTTGCCTCGTCCTTGTGATTATTGTAAATTCTGCATACGCCTACTAGGCTTGGGAATCGGTTCCAGGTATCGGTTAGGAACCGGTTACAAACATTCCGATCCATCGGAATCATACATATCCACGTTAACGATTCCACTAACGATTCCAATACAAAACTTTGTTTTAGAAATATTTACTTTTTAGAAATGGTAAAGCATTTAACTTCTATATTGATATTGAGGTGTTTGGGGCAGCCGTGGGCTACTGGTTAGCACTCGGACTTGTAACCAGAGGGTTGCCGGTTCGAACCCCGACCAGTAGGCACGGCTGAAGTGCCCTTGAGCAAGGCACCTAACCCCTCACTGCTCCCCGAGCACCGCTGTTGTTGCAGGCAGCTCACTGCGCCGGGATTAGTGTGTGCTTCACCTCACTGTGTGTTCACTGTGTGCTGAGTGTGTTTCACTAATTCACAGATTGGGATAAATGCAGAGACCAAATTTCCCTCACTGGATCAAAAGAGTATATATACTTATACTTATACTATTGCACACTTGGTATTCATTCTCTAAAAACACTTTACATTAGACATTCAATCGCATCGATAAGTAGACTCGACAATGGCATCGATATCGATAATTTCTCAACAATGTTACAGGCTATGCCCATGCTTCTGTCACACGTCTGATCATTTGCGGCACAAATTAATTGTAGACTATTATAGAACTGCTGGCTGGAAAAAAATAAACATTTTCCAGATTAGGAAATATTTCTTAATTGTGTGTGATCAAATAAAGAGGCATAGCCTACAATTGGGGGGTAGTAATGTGAGCGCTCATTCAATATCTATGCGCGTCTGCACAAGTGAAACTGAACCTTATCATAAAGGCACCTTCTCAACAACTTTACTGTTCAATCTGGACCAGCAGAATTTCTTTTTGAATCTCCCCTTCAATAAAGCGGCGGGGATTTGTGTGTGTGTAGTCATGTCTGACTGATGCGTGTGATGTGTGTGTGTGTGTGTGTAGTCATGTCTGACTGATGCGTGTGATGTGTGTGTGTGTGTGTGTGTAGTTATGTCTGACTGATGCATGTGATGTGTGTGTGTGTAGTCATGTCTGACTGATGCGTGTGATGTGTGTGTGTGTGTGTGTGTAGTTATGTATGACTGATGCGTGTGATGTGTGTGTGTGTGTGTGTGTGTGTAGTTATGTCTGACTGATGCGTGTGATGTGTGTGTGTGTGTAGTCATGTCTGACTGATGCGTGTGATGTGTGTGTGTGTGTGTGTGTGTAGTTATGTCTGACTGATGCGTGTGATGTGTGTGTGTGTGTGTGTAGTTATGTCTGACTGATGCGTGTGATGTGTGTGTGTGTGTGTGTGTGTAGTTATGTCTGACTGATGCATGTGTGTGTGTGTGTGTGTGTAGTTATGTCTGACTGATGCGTGTGTGTGTGTGTGTGTGTGTGTACTTATGTCTGACTGATGCATGCGTGTGTGTGTGTGTGTGTGTGTGTGGTTATGTCTGACTGATGCATGTGTGTGTGTGTGTGTAGTTATGTCTGACTGATGCATATGTGTGTGTGTGTGTGTGGTTATGTCTAACTGATGCATGTGTGTGTGTGTGTAGTTATGTCTGACTGATGCATGTGTGTGTGTGTGTGTGTGTGTGTGTGTGTGTGTGGTTATGTCTAACTGATGCGTGTGTGTGTGTGTGTGTGTGTGTGTGTGTGTGGTTATGTCTAACTGATGTGTGTGTGTGTGTGTGTGTGTGTGTGGTTATGTCTAACTGATGCATGTGTGAATGTGTGTGTGTGTGTGGTTATGTCTAACTGATGCATGTGTGTGTGTGTGTGTGTGTGTGTGGTTATGTCTAACTGATGTGTGTGTGTGTGTGTGTGTGTGTGTGTGTGTGT